>NC_141603.1:39791850-40069350 GCF_047967505.1 Dipteris shenzhenensis
ACAGGCATGTTTGGAGGACAACTGGAAATGTATGCTTAGGTCTCTATTTGTCCTTTTCCCATCCCAAAATTTTCTTGATCGCTTTTCTGTAAATGTGAAAGATTTTTTTAATCACCTGTTTTACTATATATTATTCTGTGCTTGCAGCGTGGAAGCAGTGTTGGTGATGCCGGTGGTGCTGCTGATAGGGTTTTGAACCAACTTCTGACGGAAATGGATGGGATGACTGCCAAAAAAACAGTATTCATAATTGGGGCCACCAACAGGCCTGACATCATAGATCCAGCTCTGCTTCGTCCTGGTCGTTTAGATCAATTGATTTACATTCCATTGCCAGATGAGGCATCACGGCTGAATATCTTCCAAGCCCGTCTTCGGAAGTCCCCTGTTGCAAAGGAGGTTGACTTAAATGCTTTGGCCCGATACACACAGGGTTTCAGTGGGGCTGACATCACAGAAATCTGCCAACGAGCTGTCAAGTATGCAATAAGAGAGAATATTGAAAAGGTATTATTTCATCAATGAAATATGGCCTTCTCTGCCATAATCATGTATGTCAAGCTTGTGTGATAATACGGAGGTAGAACAAGGTTTTGGTGGTGTTCATATTTTGAGAGGATTAATCTGACTTGTTGTATTGTTCTGCAGGATATTGAGCGGGAGAAAAGGCAGAAAGAGAACCCTGAGGCTATGGAAGAGGATGAAGTTGAAGAAGTAGCAGAGATTAAAGCAGCCCATTTTGAAGAGTCTATGAAGTTCGCTCGTCGAAGTGTGAGTGATGCTGATATTCGCAAGTATCAGGCTTTTGCTCAGACTCTCCAGCAGTCCCGAGGATTTGGTTCAGAGTTTCATTTCCCAGATCGTCCTGCTGGTGCTGCTGCTGCTACAGCTGGTGTTGATGCCTTTGCCCAGGCAGCTGGCGGTGATGATGATGACTTGTACAATTAATGATTAATGTTATGTCATTTACGATATCTTATTTTACAGATGCAGAAAACATGGTGATCATGATGTATCTGTTGAATTTACATTTATAAAAGATATGGGCCACATGCATTGCGGTGGTTTGTCTGAAATGCTCTTTTGTTTGGAAGTGGAGGCTAACAGACTATCTGCAGCCCCTATCTGCAGACTGGTTGTGTGTCTTCTAACCTTGTTGGTGGCTCTCATCTGGTCAAAACTGCACTGTTGGTTTTTTTAAAGAATATGAGTCTGGGCTTGTCCTAGATTCACATATATGTTGTCCCTATTAGCGATTTGTCCATGTTGTGTCCTGCTGCTAAGAGCTTGGATTAAGTGAATGTGGACTATCTTTGATTAGCCTCCTTCACCTTTGGAGTGCTGACAGTTCGTTTTGATGACTTCGGTTATTCATTTATATTTGATTGGAGTCAATTTGTATACGCCGTGCATAAAGTGAGCTCAGGAGCTAAACATTGAATTTTAGCTTGGTAGTTGGTGTATGCTACTCAGATCATTTGGAGAACCAGATTTACCTGGACCACTCTCGATTGTGTGAATAGTAAATGCTAGCTTCTTTCTGTCTTTTGGATAAAAATGTTTTTTCTTTTGTTTGCATCTTGTGCCTGTCATTTTGAAGATTTCTTTTTTAATCATTTGTTTATTAGTTTTACAAAGCGGGCAGCAATTTGGTGTCCCTGACGTTCTTTTCTACACCTGGAACTCAGCGTGAATAGTTAATGATTTCTTTGTCTTTTTGACTTGCACCTATCATTTTGAAGATTACTTTTTGAAATGAATTGTGAAACAGAATATTTTATTAGTTTTATTGGTTTTACAAAGTTGGTAGCAATTTGGTGTGTCTGATGTTTTTTCGCACTGCTGTGCTGTGCTGGGTCACAGGTTGTGGTATTCTGGAAGTATTTTTTAAAAACACGTTTTATTGTTGTATTTTAAAGAGGGAGTGTAGATCGTCTGCAGGCAGCAGAAAACAGCCAAAACTATATTGTGACATGTACCTAAATGTTCGACTCCAAAGCATGAGAATTCTACAATAGTGAGAGAATTTAAAACTTGTGTTATGATTAAGAGATGACAAGTTTTAAGGTTTGGTTGTGGAATGCCATAGTAGCTAGTCTAGGCTATGTGATTGATTACAACCTGCGACTCATGAGATGAAACTGCACCATTTCTTGTGTTGTTCAGAGGGTAAGTTTAGGCATGTCCTTGGATTCATCTAGATATACGTTTGTATTGTCAATTGAAAATTAAGCTAGCTTAGGTGGATGTGTGTGGACATGTTCTAGGCACAACACAAGAAAGTCTTGATGACAAATGCATTGTTTACCCTCTGTTCCCGTCGCTTCCACCTCAAGCATGGCATTCCCTCCCCATTGTGCCCATTCATTGATGTCTCCCCAATTACTTTACCTTAGATCTCTCCTATTTACCTTCAAACTAATTAAACTCTTCATAACTACCAAAAAAGTGATTCCCTAGGCAAGAATTTGGAATTTTTCTTTTCTAATGAGCTAAGTGTGAATTGTTGATTTCCTAAGCTTCTCTTGCTTTGGCCGACTGAGTGAAGACTATTTGTAGTGAGAATTAGTTGACATGCTTTGAGCAAGCAATAGGCTTTGTTAGACTGTCAACATCAAGGCTATGAGCAATCCTACGGTTGCCAAACAGAAACACCTTGGTAGTTTTTGATTAGGAGGGTGAGAGTTAAAAGATGAACAAGCATGGTGAGGTGAATGGGTGAATGGGTGTACATGGTAGTTTGATTAGGAGGGTGAGAGGTAGCAAGGTGAACAGGTGAATGGGTGTACATGGTCCCTTTGTCAATAGGTTTTGTTGTTCTTCCTCCCCAATTCTTATGTAGCTCATTTTTCTCGGTTGATGTCATTTGAAATGCTATTATGAGCTCATTTTAACGATTGAGGATAGATATAAGTGTTGTCTTTCTTGCCGTTCTTAAATGGAAATGTTGAGTTTTGCAAAGTCATTCCTTAAAAACGCCACTCTGCAACCTACCTTTTTGTCTCTGCAATAAAATAGGAATTGGTTCCCTTGTTATGTCACGTTTGTCGTACAGATTATTACTGTCTCATTTGACAGATTCATTACCTTGATTAATACATGCCGCATTTGGCCCACTGCGTGTGGTAATATGCCTTTTGGTGTCTGGAAGCTATTAGCCATGGGTAAAGAGCATGTTTTTATGTGCTTCATTGGCTCAACTTATGGATTGGCATGTCCACAATTGTTCCATGGATGGAGCATGGATGGAACATGAAGGATGCTTGCTAATGGAAACATGTGGAGAAAATATGACCATAATTCAATAATAAGCCTTTGTCATGTATAGCTTGTCTTGGCAATGGATGATGTGAATCCATTTCTCATCGATCCACATCTTGGTCTATTTGGCCAATGGTAGTAATGAACTACAATATTCGGCTATGGCTCAGTATAAAGAAGGGACTTCTATTCTAGTGCTTATTGTCCTAGGGAAATCATAAGGTTAGGACATGAATGCATATCTTGGATCCTTTGGTGGAGGAATTTCAAATTCTATTGAATGTGTTTTAGATCTATGACATCTCAAGGTCATTATCCAATAAATTCTATTAACGAAGGGGTATTTTAATGTGGACAATGCAAAATTATCCCAGCTTGCAATATTGCTTAGGTTCTCCTTTGTGAGCAACTAGTGACATGGCTCAATTTGCTGGCTACAATTCTAGGCTATCAAGGAGAGAGGTCACTCTAGTTCAAAAAGCATGAAGACTTTGAACATCTAGACTCTTCCAATTGCTATCTTGCACACTAGTTTGGCCTTGGCCCAAATGGAACCATAATCCCAATCGAGTTCACTTGAGATATATGTGGTCCACTCGATTCAAATTGTCCATGAATATGGTCTCTTTTTCAATTGCTAAGTTGTATGGCACTCTGTGGCACAAAAGAGTGGAACTTGCAAATTTTGACTTTTTCATGTAGTAACAACTCAAGTTTCTGGTCTACTTTTTTTTAAAATCGATAACTTTTAATTTACATCTCCGATGAGCATGTTACTAAGCCCAACCTTGTGTGTGAAAATGCCATGCCAAAAAACCAGTTAAAATAGCATTTTAAAAATTGTCATTCACATTAATTCACGTTAAGCTAAGTGCAATACTTGGCACTTAGCTTAATAAACTAAACTAAACTAATGTTCCCTAACGTCAAATTAATGAGGAGTAGCCATTGAGATCACTGAGAAAAGGGGTGGGAGGGGGCACGGGTTGGGGAGGGGAGGGGAAGCATAGATGGTGCGGGGGAGGGGAGGGTAGGGCAACAGGGGGAGGGGTTGGGCCGAGGAGGGCTGAGGAGGGGAGGGGAGAGGTAGGCTAGCGAGTCTAGGAGTGGTAGGATGGGGGATAGAAGCAAAAGGGGGGGAACATTGCAAGGATAGGAGACCAAGGGAGGGGAGGCGACAAGGGCGAGGGAAAGGGAAGGAGAGGTGCAAGGGCAAGAGGAAGGGGGTGCAAGAGAGGGAGAGGGGCAGGAGGGAGGAGCAAGGAGACTCTAATTTTTCATTTTGGGGGTGTTCATTCTAATTTTTAATGGCAAGAGAGGGTACACAAACAGCTAAGGTTAATAAATCAAATTCGTGAGGGAGGGGAGGAGAGTAATGAATTGATTTTTCATTTTTTGTTTGATGGGGTATATAATCAAGTTTGAATGGAGAACTCAAGTTTGAATTCCCAAAAATGGCTCACCTTTGCATCATGCAAATAAACTATGCAAGTATACTTTGTTGTATTGTATGCCCATCCTATGCATTTGTATGCATTTTGGTGACATGAGTAGGTAGGGCTTGGATTCCACCATCACTCGAGTCCAAACTAAAGTTCATTAGGGTCCAAATTAATTGAACTTCAGTTCAATTTTGTAAGGAACTTTTTGGGGCAAAAGACGTGCTATCAAGCACAATTATCCTTATAGACTAGAGTAGATAGGGCTTAGAAATTGCCAAAATCTCCACCTTGCCCATGAAGTTTGTCATATGCTAGTGACAGATAGGGTGCCTTCACAATAAATTCAACCAAAGATGAGATTTTGAATTCGTAATTGAAGTTCAAAACGGAGCCTCTTTCCTTGGTTTAGAGTGCTCTTGAGCACTTGATCAGCATCATGGCATAGAATATGTGAACAAGTGAACACATGGATAGGCTTGGGTAGATGAAACTCCACTTGTCAAGTTCTTTGAACTCACGATACGTTGATTTTGGGCAATTTAACACTAAATTTTCATTTTTTGCTCATTTGTCGGCCATGTGAGATCCTTCCAATGAAATTAGATATGTTGGTAGTGTTGAGGGAGCATGGACACTAAGAGTGAGAATGCATAAGAACACACGAGTGAATAGAAGAGCACACGAGTGGAGTGAACATGCTACCCAAAGAGTGTCTAGTGCTTTGCATTATGGTGTGTTAGACATGAGCATGTTGCATCATGAGGACCACTTTCAATGAGAGAAACCCTTGTCAAAGTTGAACTTACACAATTTTTGTGTGTGATGTTGATCCTTGCAATGTATAAAGAGTGGCACATGTATTATTTGAATATGAGAATTTAGGAAGGATAACACTAGAACCGATGCATAATAAACATGGTATAGAATGAGATACACTAATAGAAGATATGGTGTTGTGTAAGAAAATAATGCTAAAAAGAAGTGTCAATGATGCCATGTGGTACGTTATATGGTCCAAAGAAACATGCTTGGGTGAGTATTCTAATCAATTTCAAAGACACATCATGCCCCATCATATGCTACCAAGTAGCATGGGTAGAGATGTGTGGGGAGAGAATATGTACAAGGAGAATGTAGTCATAGAAACACTATGTTGAGGGTATCAAGGGAAAAAGGAGGGATTGGAATACAAGGGGATGGGAAAGAATATACAAGAGGAGGAAGGTGATGGAGGAAGGGGATGAGGAAGAATATACAAGGGATTGGAATACATGGGGATGGGGAAGAATATACAAGAGGAGGAAGGAGATGGAGAGGAGAACGTGGGAAGGGTGGAAGAGTATTACATGTGATGGTGGGAGAGGACACACAAAGGTGCAAAAGAGGCTTCTATTATGAAATGATAAGAAAAGGGTAGCATATCCAAGCCTCCATCTTTATAGGCAATTTCTCCTCAGTTAATTGCCCTCCCACATGCACAAGGTCAGTAGAGATATGTGAGCATAAGGGTCCAACCCCTTCAATTGGGTATAACACCACTTAGCCTCCCATCTTCACAAAAATCAAAGCCATAACCTCCCATTCCAAGATTGGTTGACTCACAGACTTGGCCTCTTCCCCACTTTTAAGATACACAAATGCTAATTAGGTGGACAAGTAGAGGCCTAGCATAATGATTCTTATCACCTCATCATACTTTCCCATTTTCATGTGTTTATCTCCTTAGATTTCACACAACCACTCATAAGGCCATTTGGAATAAAAGGTTGGCACAAGTGAGAGCTTGATCTTGGACCTTGAACCATGGCATGGCCTCTTCCCCACTTTTTAAGATGCACACATGCTAACTAGGTGGACACATAAAGGGGTAGCACAACGATTCTTGCCACCTCATCATACTTTCCCATTTTCATGTTTTTATGTCCTTAGACTTCACACAACCACTCATAAGGTGCCCTAGGTTGAAAGGTTGGCACAAGTGAGAGCTCGCACTTCAACCATGGACATTGGACCGTGTTCTCATACATTGTACATCCATTCATGCAAATTTGTATACCAACATTATTATTGATGTTTTCTAGCTAATTACCCATATTCCTCTCCCCAATTGGAGAATCATTCCCAATCCTAGGTCATGGTTGTACATATAAAAATTTCAAATGATGCTTGTTGAAAGTCTTATGACCATGTGCTCTTCTAGTTCTTGTACCTTAATAGAACCCTTGTATTTTTTATATAGACCAACCCATGTATTTCACAAGCTTTTGCTAATCTAATGGTCAAGCCACTTGTTCAAAGTATAACACTAATTACCCTCTTTGAAGTAACACGTCTAGTAGTCCTTCCAATTTCATCCCTCCTTGAAGGGAGATTTTTTGCTTATGTATCCCTTGCAAAGGGTTTGGCTATATAAATTTGATTTTATTTACATATGATGGGGTAGAATGGGGCCTTAAAAGACCCATTCTATCCATAAAAAATAAAAAATACATGAATATTTCTATATAAAATCGATGGAAATACAATATTGTGTTTTCATGTTTCAAATTTAGAAGCATTAGGACTCAATGGAAATATCGACATTGGATCAATATTTTGAAGCATCGAGGCCCATAGCGATGGCACTTTAGCAAAGATAATACCAAGCTAAATATTGAGGTAAGACTACGTCCTTGTACTTAGAGAAAATTCCAATTCTGCCCATTGTCTTGTAGTGAGATTTACAAGTGACTAGAGCGATCCTCTTCATCTAGATCTTCAAATGCTTGAGACCATACTTTAGCCTCAAGGGTGATGAAATTTTCTTAGCCCTTTTTCCAAAAAAGCATTACACTTCCCCATTAGTCTCTAATACTAACTTTTGCTCTTGGGTCTTGCATGCTACTTATCTGTAGTTTCTTGTTTGCCCTTTTGTCATTTCTCATCCTTTTGTAATGGACATATCTTGCCAATTTCTTCTCATACCATTCGGCCTTATTTTTTGTTTAGTTGGCTTCTTGATGCTACTTAAACACCCTCCACATGGTAGATTTTGTTGCATGTTTTTATTTTACTTGAGGATGTTCACAGCTATTAGAATTCCTCGGATCTTGCATCAACAATGAACCTCTATCCATAAACTGACTTTCAAGAAAGAAATTAATAAATGGATGTCTTGGATACCAAATTATAATCACACACTTCCCTTCTTTCTTTGTAGGTGCCATCTATCATGTAGCTCGATGTGCCATCATGATTGCCAAATGTTAACGACTTTATTTTTGAATCCAAGTATTGAATGTCTTAAACTAAAGGGCATTGGATCCTTTCTCTCCTAACTTGACTCATCCTTAAAGGAAAAGGGTAAAAGGAAGGACCTACAAAAAATTGACTTCTTACCTAGATATGGTGGGCTCAAGATTAAGGATGTGCCTATTGTTGATTCTCAACTTGTACCCCGATCCCTGTCCACTTAAATAATATAAGAAAATATAAATTTTATGCTTAGAGATGTTAGTAGTTGTCCTAATTAGCTTATTATGTTTGCAAAATCATTTTGAACATTGAGATTTGGAATTAAGCAACATTTTTATTGTAATTGATAGTTTTATTATTTTTGTGTATTTAAAAAATCCTCACGTAAGCAATGGCATCTTTCTCACTTTCTTCAAATTTTGTGTATAGGTGTTCCTTCAGAAGACCGAGGGTCTATGAGACTATGAGAAACCTGATACAAACAATCTAAAGGATGGAGCTACTAAAATGAGCATCATCGATCATACTACATGCTACATGCTATATAATCATAAGAACCTCAATACCAATAATAACATAATGTCCATATCAATATGACCCTGCCCACCACCACTATCATCATAAGTCATCAGAGTACAAAGCAAAATCTAGCACAATGTCATGAAGGACCTGGCGCCCTGTGGTACAGTGGTAGCATAAAGTCGGAGTCTGGAGATAGAGTGTTGTCGACTATCTATGGGTGCCACTCAATGGGGTCTCTTAGTAAAGGCTTTGCGTTGGACTACAGCTATTGTGACCCCATCCGGCCGTCGCCGTAACCCTAACCCTAAACATGGAAGGGATGTCTCCAAGTGCAATATGTGTGTTAAACTACCTATAATTGATTCTCCCTTCTACAATTTCTTGTACTACCCATATTAGGTGCTTCTACACTTGATTAATACTACCCAATATGGGTGCTTCTACAATTGATTGTTAGTACCCATGTTGAGTGCTTCTAACAGTAGATGGGTTTTTGGTTCAATCCTTTGTGGTTCTTGTTTAGAGATTGCCTTGCATGGGCCCATCTCCGTTACTTTCTTTCTATGGTTTACTCATACTTAGAATATTTTTAAGTGCTAATACTAGGGCATTACTCTTTACATTGATCATGTCAAGGCCTTGATATTTACATCCATATGAGTATTGGTTAATATTAGCATCCATATTCTTATCTGCAAATCAATAATCCAAGATCCAACCTCTAACTTAAAAAAATATATAGGATGTTGGTTTTGTTTAATCGGTAATCAATTGAAATACCAATACTATGTATAGCATAATTGAAACTCCCAAATGCTTTATGCTTGTTCTCCTCTTTGGTGACCATGCATTGCCTTCACTCTCCCTTGTTTCCCTACATCTTTGGCCCCATTCTTCTCTCACATACACATCCTCACCCACCATCCTACTTATCCAAGTTTTCCTCTTTCGGAAGCATGTTTAACTTTTGGAGCAAGAGGAAGCATGTGGAGCTAGAGACAAACTAGGTTTGATTTTTGCAACTCCCTCCTACCAGGTTATTTTTGTTTTGTCTCCCACATCTCTTTCATTGCATTTTCAAGTCCTCATAACTTCTTTAATTAGGGATATGTAATGTTTGAAGGATCGTTAGAAGATTCCCTTCCATTTTTACTTTATTATGCTATGATTTTGGCTATATTCTCTTTCCCTTCCACCTATCTTCCAATAGGTTTATTGGTTTCTTTTTGTTTCTTGTTTGCTAGCTACTTTGACTAGGTGTAGGTCTTCTAATAGTGGGTCTAACCATCAATCTATCTTGTCACATCCATCCAAAATGAGTCTAGAGTAGGCTTTGCATGAATCAATTGTTGCCTACTCCCTAGGCTATAGCTAAGGCTGCACTTGAGAAGTCAAGAATTGCATCCCTTCTACCACTCATTCTAGGCCTCTTAGTGGGACACATATGCCTACCTTCTTGACATCATTGTACATAAAAGAGGAGGAATAGAATGGGTAGTAAAGGTACAATAAATACACAGTCTTTGACTTGGCTAAGCTATAGGGAGTATAGCTCAATGGTAGGCAATGTGGAGGTAAGACTTCTTTTCACTTCACATATCCAGTTTGTTATGAATGTTCTTTACTTACACTCATTTTGAACCATGAACCACTTCATGATTGAGGCAATGATGGCAATGGTTAGGATGAATAACACAATGAGGACTGATTATTGCCTCCCTCTTAAAAATGACTTTTTTAATGTATCTCTCTTTAAGGGGACTTTTAGTTATGTATCCCTCTTTAAAGGGTTTTAGAATTATCTATCTCCCATTGTTGAGTTCTTGCTTAAGGATTGCCCTTTCAAGGGCTTTTTGGTCATGTATCCCCTTTTGAAAGGGTTTTTGGTTATGTAGAATGGGGCCACAAAAAGCCTTTTACCTCAATTTACTTTATTAAAAAACACAACATTGGTATTTCAATCGTTTGAAAATACCAAAATCCAAAAAGATATTCTCACAGTGCTTAGGGTTTTAGCAATCAAAACACTTGGGAACTCATGGTTCTACCGATGCTATTACTAGGTTGGTGACCAATACAAATTTCAATAAAAGCACTAAGGTTTATACCAACCAAAATACCAATGGTATATCATAGTTTTACACTTTTGAAAGATTCTTATTCTTCACAAGTTTCACGAAAATGTGCATTCAAAAAGCACAATATCTTGTAGTGTGGATGCCTCCTCAACTTGATTTTATGCTTGGTAGTTTAAGTACTAGAGTTTTGTCCTTTTAATTTCTCATGGTCTCCATGGTTGTTTGCATTTTTCTATGCCATTGATTTCTTTGTTCATGTAGAGTCTGCCTCAGGTGTTTCTATTATAGTGGCTCCTTGAGCATGGGCTTCCACAGGGATACTTAATACAGGATTAGGGATTCCGCATTGCTATTACTATAGGCATCCAAAGCATTGCAAAACTTAATCAAGACTTCCTCTCAATATTCATACAACGCTATGTCATCTACACACCCTAAGTCCAGTAGCTCCTCCTCCTGACAGATTGACAATCTCATCCTTATCATAGAAAATAGCCCAAATCCTTTGCTACAAAAAGGAAGAGAAAGGCGGGCATGGGGTAGCCCTACCAACCAAGCAAGAAAGTGTAAAGGAATTGCCTATGTTCCCCTCAATGATCATCTGACTGAGCCCCTTACATCATAAAGAGTTGAGACCCCTCTGATCCACCTCTCTGAGAAGCCTAATCTTCGCGTGGTGCCATCCAAGAAAGACCATTCCACTTTGTCATACTCCTTCTAAAAATCCAAGAGAAGGATGGCAAGAGGCTGCAACTCCTCCCTAGTCCAAACCACTGCCTCCCAAAGGTCGAGATGTTGTTGAGAATATTGTGTTCCTAAACAAAGCGAGTCTGTGTGTCATGGATGATATCAGGAAAATGGATCGTAAGCTCAAGACCTCGACCAAGATCTTGTAAGCAGTATCTAGTAGAATGATCAGTCTCTAGATGTTTAATCTATAACCCTCCTTGGGATAAGGCAAATCCAACATCGGGTCAAAGATTGTGGGAGTGAGCTAGAGTCAAAAATGTCCTAGAAAACCAACCAAAGAGGGGTGAAGACATACTCCCAAAAACAATAGAAAAACTCGGGGTCAAGCCACCCTCCCTTGGGCACCTTTGTTGAGAAGGGAGAGCCTTGAGGGACTCTTAGAGCCCTTCATATGTGAATGGAGCCTCTAGTTGACCTCAAGCTCTATGGGACAATCGATAAAACGTGCAGCCATACTACCTCTTGGGCTAACCACATCACCGTTAACTCCTCAAACTAAAACAACCATCAATTAAAATCCGTGATCAACTCAAGGATCTCTTGAGGGTCCATGTGCATCTCCCCTGGAGATCTCATAATTATTGAAGTTGAGTCTTGCCTGTGACTGTGGCCCACAAGTCTAGAAGATTTGCCTGGTCATCTTGTCCCCCTGTTGTACCATTTGGCTCGGGAGGAGAAGTGGTACAAGAACTTAGCTCGACAAAACTTTGTGGCTTGCATGTCGAGCCTTGCACTCTCATTTCTGCAGTCACTAAGCCACTGGGAGCCTGGGTCCTTCTGCCTAAGTCTCTCAATGGATGCTAGGTATGCTCTCTCACGCTACTAAAGGGCATGTCTCCGCCTAAGGGCCTCAGACTCTATAGCTCTTTGCTGCTCCACTAGATTGCATCTACTACCCAAGATCCCCAATCGTCGTCTCTAGCCCCCCCTCATATTTTGTCTGTTGCACCTCCGCCTCCTAAAGGAGGTAGTCCCAGGCAGGGCTACTTTAGATGGAGTACAATCAAAGAGTGATTTGACATCATGATGCCTACTAAAATGCTCGTGCAGCCTCCCCTGTGCAATGTTCAATCACCAACATAAAATCTGTTGAGGTGCTCTAGCATGCCCTGGTCCAAAAGATAACTATAGACTACCAAGGATCCTAGTAAACTCGACCTCCCTCCAAGGGTCTATGCCACCAACTGCAAAGATGAACTAATCCCAAGTGTGCCTCTCTATTGCCACGATCGCAACAAAAGAGTCTCCCCCCTACTTGTTCTCTACGAACTTTAGATTGTTGAAGTCACCTCCAACATTCCGAGATTCAACATTGTTGAAGTCACCTCCCTGCTAGTAGAGTGGATATGCGGGTGCATACACATTCAGAATCCCAACCCTAGACTCATTGACCCGAAGACCCATCGAAACTACACAACCTATGATGATCAAAGATGGCCCACTACCTGGGAGACTGAGTTGCAAACCTCCTTCACTCCTACCTAGAGTTGGGAACCAAAACTTTGGGCCCCTCCTAGGGTGGTGGTAGTAGTGGCCAATGTCTACTACTGAAAAACATTTGCTGCTTTTTGCCCAAAAAAGAAAAAAAAAAAGAAAACATGTGCTCCTAAGTCAACAAAAAATCTATTGCCCGTCCTACCACTGCTCTCTACAACTCCTACCAAAGTATCATATACTATGGCTGACTACGTGCATGATAGTGGAGCCCGCCGTTCATGTTCCAACTTACCATGGTCCAGCTCATGTGGAGGGGGTAGTAGAAAACAAGGCTTGCCTATGGGTGCTGGGAGCTTGAACCTAAAAATCAAATCTCTACGTCTTTGCATAAAGGCTGGGTTTGGAGGGAGAGTAATTTGTATCTGTGCGCGCAGCAATCCCTACCTTCCATACCCACTGCAGCATGAAGGAGACATCTATCCCAAAAATCTTGACACACTAGTGCAAGCGCATCAACACTACCTTCGATAGCAAGCAGATAGCTCCTACTACTAAGCTTGAGCTTGGCCTCTCCAGGGTGAAGCCAAGCTGAGAATGATGAGCAAAAGCGCCATAAGTGAGCCACAAAACCAAGCCCTGCAAATCCATCCACTCCTCCATCATACAATACACATGATCCTCCATCATTGCATTTAGCATTGCCACTGTCCACTTCTCCACGCCTATGGAGGTAAACTGAAGAACCCAAAAAGGAAAGTGTGGGAAAACCAACCACCCTGATCGAACCCTCTTTTAGGGTTGTACGGTCATAACTATCAACTCTAGAGGCATAGGATACGAGTCTAGGATCTCAAGGTAGCTCCACCACCGTAGACTCTAAAAGATCCTTGATAGTGGGAGCCTAGTCACATAGCCTCAAAGAGGGATGCTGACGAACCCCCCAAGGCACTCACAAAGAGGCAGTGTCCTACAAAGGGGGGGAAGTGGGATGACAAAGCAAGGAGGAGCTAGGGGAGAGGGCTTGTCCTTGCCCTTTCCTTAGGGTAGGGGTTCAAGGATGGGTCCAGAGGAAGCAGAGGAGGAGGAAGGGATGGGTGAGCCCATTGTGACAAATGAAGGGAAGGGGGGGGGGGACTAGGATGATAACAGCAAGAGGAGTGCAAGGAGAGGGAGGGGCAGAGGAGAGCAAGGAGGAGGACATAGGAAGGGGAAATTTTCTGTAGGGGGGGTGGAGGGTGAGGAGAAGGTGTGTTGGCCAAAGGCAAAGAAGAGGCTCTTTGCTACACTTGTACCTGAGAGATCTTGGACTCCTCCACTACAAAGGTGGTAGGGCAAGATAGAGTATCACCATGATTATCCAACATTAATGTGTTTATTTTTGCACCCAAGGCTTGAATGTCTTAGCCTAAGGGCATCAACTCCTTGCTCTCCTAACTTACCATATCCTTGAGGGAAAAGGTTGAAGGAAGGATTTGGACCAATTTACTTCTTACCTAGTTATGGGCTTACCTATAGGATTGAGAATGTGCCTATTGCTAATTCTCAACCTGTACCTTGATTTCTATTCAAGCAACTCTAGATTCAATGCTTACATACTAGCGGTTGATTTTAATGTTTACAAAAGCATTTGTTACCCTGATCTTGAGGCACACTTGTATTGAAATTGATTCATTTTGTTATCTTTTTGTATTCAAAAAACCCTCCTATAAGCAAGGCCTTAGCAAGTGGTCACATCACATCACTTTTATGTACTTGCTACCGCTTGTAACTCTCTCTCTCACACACATATAAGCCATGCTTGCATACCAAGGAAAACACATAAGATAATCACATCCATTTGAATATGTGCCCATTGGTTGAGGTTGAAATAGGCCCTAGGCACATAATAGAATAGGAGTGAATACCATGGGAAGGATGGCTATGTCTACCCTATCCTCAAAAGCTTTTATTTTACATTTTACTAAGATAATCCAATAGGTTATTGTGGAATATGCAACATCAGTCTACTCCACTAAGATTGACTAATATGCAACATTATCCTACTCCACTAAACCCAATAGATCTCTCCACATCCCACAAGGTCACGGGATAGCATCACCCACTTCCATTTGCAACATGTTCATATGAATGCAATGGGCACTTACATTACTCAGTTAATGGAGAACAAAAAGCATCCTCAAGCATATTTATGATACCATAGCAAGCTAGAACAAGTAATGACTAATAGGATTACTTCCACATCACAAAATTTTTTGATACTCTTATAATGTAAACCATTTGGGTATTGTTATAACACAATATTAAATAGGATTACTTCCACCTCAAAAACCATTTTGGTAGATCTTCTTGGTCTCATATGTTTTGTTTGAGACATTAAGAGGATGATCATCATCAACAATGCCATAATCGTCTCTAAATGCATTGATGCAAGAGTATCTAAGGGTGAGTTGCAATCTCCTGCTAGAACAATAAAGACTCATAAAAGAGGTCAAGAGATCTTGATTATTAATGAGTTTTTACGTCACTAACAAAGTCTCATGCTTGCTTGTGCATCAAATCATATCGACACTTGAAAAGAATTACAAAATAAGTGGGGACCAAGACGTGGGATCTTAGAGAAAGACAACATAATTTATGACAAAAAAATTACTACAGCTTGTACACTTGTAAAATTATCTTCATAGATGACTTGGAGATGACAGACCATTGACTATATTAGAGTGATGGATGCATAGTATCTATTGTGTAAATGCTAACCTTTACAGCTAAGCAATGTGCTCCTTTAAAGTTATCGTCCCTCACTTGGCCAACTATCATTCTTTCAAAGTAGAATGCCAAGCGTACAAAGGATTATTTGCATTAAGGGATTGCCAAAGGGCTTTACAATGGTGATCCAGTTTAATTCTCCATGGAGTTGGTGGGGTCCTGGTCCTTCCAAAGATGCCTTCCCTTGTTGACTCTTAAATATCTAGTGGTCCATTAGCAGATCATGCTGAGTACAAACCTAGTCAACACTGGCACTCATGGTCAAATGAGAAACCATTTTGAAAGGTGTGTCAAGATTTGATAAAGGATGGGGTGTTGGAAGGTTTGGAAGTTTGAGTATACTTCCTTTTTCTTCATGTATCTAGCTCTTCTGACTTAAGGAGCTCTAGAGGTTGGGAAGGTGTTCCCACAAAGTGCTTGTAAAAAAGAAGTAAGATCGAGAAACTCTAATGCTAAAATGAACCAACTCCTTTATATTCACTTCTAGAGAAGGAGTTGACCTAGGATATATTGTCCAAAACTGCTTGTAGAATGTGGTTGAAACTAAAAATCTGGGCCACCAAAATCACCTTGTTCCTAAGCCTCATCATCAATCCCTTCTCTAGGGTCACCGTCTAGGGAATCATGATTGGGTTGGGTAGCAATAGGAGCATAATAGGAGGCATTGATAGAGCCAGAGGTAGTAGAGGTGGAAGTTGGGGCAAAATGCTTGGATTCTAGCCCCAATGCTACATGAAGTTGGAGAGGGTTCTCTATTACGGAGGGTATGGTATCAAGGCTACCATTTCCAACCAATTGGCACAGTGGAGGATGACTAGACATGCTTGGTGAATTGCATGGAGTTGATGGCCTTATTGGTGCTGGCTATATGTCAATTATTGCACAAGTTTGGCTCATCACAGGAAATGTCCCACACTTGGTGCTGCAAGTCCTACACCTCCGCCTGTAGCTAAACCTTCTCTTGTGTCAAATTCAACACTTGTCCTATGATATTGGCATGTATGCCATGGTGAATTCAGGATCAAACAAGGGGGGGGGGGTTCTTAAAAGAGCATAGGACAGATCATTGAGCGGCCACTAGTCTCTACGAATTTTAGCGCTTAAGACTCTAAACATCTCCGAGAGGCTTTGGTTCGCTATTTCTCAACAACTTATTGATATGTTTTGTGCTCCTCCTTGTAGGCCATCTTCATGGTGGCTACACAATGAGTGTAACATTTTTTGCCCACTGTAGAGTAGCCAAGTGTTCTTTCATGATCTAGACTATTGAATATTTTGTTGATGGCCCTTGGGCTAAGTTTGCCAGCATTCTAAGGGCATCCATGTCCACGGGCACTATGTTTAGTTCCTTTTCCTAGGCCACTAGATTAGCTTCCAATTGACTGCATTATTGTAGCCGCTTGGTTGGGTGCTCCCCCTTTCTTCTTCTTCCTTGGTTTCTAACCTCCAATATTGTCTAAGCGGGTGAAATGAAGCTTGCGTAAGGTAGTGCACAGATTTCAGCATCAGCATCTGGCTTTCCTTATTTGTTTTAGAGGACCATCACCATTTTGTAACCTAGTTGGAGAGTTTGGGCCAACCATTCAACATGGTCCACCCATCCCTCGGTCAACATTGGCCAATCGTGTCTGCTCTACTAAGGCGGTAATATCCAGACCTCAAGCACCTGGGATTGAGATAAACGGTCCATGTAACCTTGGAGCTGGTTTCCCAAAAATTATGGGGGCCTAGCTATCTTCTACTGCTTGTTGCACTTACTCCAAAATTTGGAGCTAGTTGGATGCGGCCGCTATTTGTGACTCTCGAATTGCCACAAGTGAGCTGGTCCACCTAGGCCTCCCAAATTTTCTATGCTGCTTCCATGTGTGAGCTTAACACTTTCATTGCTGAGTTGAGGCACACAACTTTAGCCTTCATCCTATTGACCTTGACTTGCTTAAGTTTATCTGTCCACTATTGAAGGAAGCAAGAGACATATCGTGCACACTCCCATATATTGGCTAAGTTGGCAAGGTTTGGTTTACTTCAAAAGCATAAATTATAGATCACCACTCTAGAACTGCCACATTAGTCATCTAAGGCCCCATGACCACCATCTTTGACTGGGCCTCAGACTCTCCTTATCTGGTCTGCTAATGTCACTTCTTTGGGTCCTCTGACCAGTCTAGAGTCTTCTGGCATTTTAGGATGGAGGCGATCTTGGATTCAAAGGAGCCTTCACCTAGCTTTTTCCTTTGGTCCATTTGATGGGAAAGAGATTTGGCTAGATTTAGTCATTTGATCGCAAAAATCTGGAGGTGAGGAACTAAGAACTCTATCAGGATGATGGCCTCAACACTGTACATGAGCTTCAATGGGGTCATCCTGATGGATACCTTGAATGTTGTCCGAAAGACCCATAAAGCAGACTTCAATTTCTCATCCTAGTTGGTCTAGTTCTCATTGACGAGCTTCTTCATGATCTTTTGATTCTACTTATCCAGTTGCCAAAGGGCACTATCTGTCAACTTCCTATGAATGATCATGTGGTTAGAAACCAGTCGTTAGATTACTTTGTTTAGAAAATGTCCTCCATGCATTTGGACAACCAAATCGGGTCATAATCATTTCATATATTGATTTTGCCATAGATGCTATGGAGTTGTCATGCATTGCTAGTGCTCCCACCCACTTGGTGTAGTCATCAATACCTATTAAGATGTGCCTGTTTCCTATACGTCTGGCTATTGATTTGAATAATCTACCAAAGTAGAGACCTCGATTTTGGAATGGCTCAAGAGTTAGGATTGGGTTGTGTGGCATCCAATGTTAAATGGTGGGTTGACCCAATCGCGTTGGCATACATAACACCACTAGGTAAACTTAATGGCATCTGTAGTTATTGTCTTCCACTAGAATCTAACCTACTTTACCTTTCTGCACCAATGACATTGGTGAGGTGTCCACCACCAGAGATTACTTGGTGTGCTTCATGCAATATGGCCTTTGCTTCATGTGGTGGCATACGACATCGAAGAACTGGATTGATACTGATGTGGTATAGTTGTCTTGCGATGATGTAGAATTTATTGCTTTGGGGGGAAAGTTTCTTACATCGGTAGCAAGATAGGTGATTGCTTGGGATTTTGGTATCCAAAAATCCAAACAGGTTGACATACCATGTCAAGATGAAAGTTGGAGTCTCTACCCCCCCCGAACAAGTACACATTAGAAAAACATTTTTGAATAAGTTTGGCCTCTCCTCTCTCCAATTGAGAGAGGTAGTCCACGATTGCATGAGTGGAACTTGGAGTGTGCATGGTAGTAAAATCAAATTCTTGCAAGAGTAGCAGCTAATGGTCTAGCTTGCTAGTAAGATTTGGTTTGTTGACTAGATACAGTAAAGTCAAATGGTCCACATGGAACACAAACTTGTTCCCAAGGAGGTAGTGTCAAATTTTATTGATGGAATAAATCATTTTTAGGGCTTCCCTCTCTTTGGTAGATAGTTACATTCTGGCTTTCATTGACTAGCGTAGGTGTGAATATCCTATCAGAGGATATATTTAAAAAAATTTGCTGTAATGAGCTAGTTCCAGCACCACATTCCAAGTGAGGATGGCTGACCAAAGAATAATCCAACCTCTTGGAATCTTGAGAGGGCAAGAAACTTCAATCATGGGTATGACATTCATAGTTACATTTGTGGTACTCAGAATGGAGGAAAAAGGATTCTGCTTACAACATGCTCTTTGGTAGGCCATGGTTGAGAGCTGCCAAATTCAAGCAAGATTGGGGCTCAGAGAGAATCACTATCAAGAAGGGAAAGAAGAAAATCAAAGTTAACTTATCTTCTACAAAAAGTTTTCCTAGACCAATTAGTACCATTTTGACTATTGTTCCTCCATCAATTCACTACTACTAATGGCAATGTCAAACACATCAACAAACACATGAAGAGGCTTGGTCCAATTTGGTGGCTGGACAATAGGGGCACTATCCAGCATTAGCTTGAGGCATTGGAAGGTTAAGGTGTTCATTGAGTAGTGCAACCATGTCAGTAAGATATTAGAGCATTCAGCTATGCTAGAATCGAGCTAAATGTTCTTGTTTATTGATTGGTCAGCTTTTTGGATGTCAATCTTGCTTAAATCCATGGCAACTCATTCTTAGAGATGATGTGGCCTAGGAGCAATTTGAGAACTGCATTACAAAGGCTCATTTGGCCAGATTGAGAGACAATCGAGTGTTCCAACACTTGGGCAAGCATTGGCTAGGTGTAAGTCGTAGTTACCAACAACAGGCACGCTAAAGTCATCAAGGAAAATCTACATGAATGTAGTCAGGTATTCATCAATAATTTCTTTAACCATGCTCTAAAATGTTGCTAGAGCATTCTTTAGCCCAAAGGTCATGACGTTAGAAGCAAAAATGCCCCATTAGCTGATGAAGGCTATTTTCTCTTAATCTTGTTTGGGCATGTGGACTTGATTATGTCCACTAAATCCCTCTAAAAACGAAACATTTTGTGATCTGCAACTACATCTAGGGGAGAGTCGTTTAAAGGGTAATGGAAAGGGAGCCATTTTAGTAGCAACATTGAGCTTGTGATTATCGCTATAGACCTGAAGTTTCTTATTCTTCTTAGAAACAATGACGATCGAAGATATCCAAGCCACTTATGTTAGATATCAATGCTCCACTGTCGTGTAACTACGTGGGAACCAGCTAACTCTACTTGTAAGCGCCGCATATGAGGAGAAGGCATTTGAGTAGTTCAGTTACCGGTAGGTCCTTGTTTGGACACTAGATGGGGGCCATGTGTGGCCTGATGGTTGGACGGTTGGCACACTACCAACTAGGCTACATGCAAGTGCGGGAAGGCATCCCATGACTGACCGCATTGAGGGTAGATGGAGCATTTCCCAAGGTAGCCCACTCTCGAGTTGCGGGGCCCGTTTGGAGCTCCAGATGATCCCGGATGGCTCTGGGTTGAACGGACACCATAGGTTAGTTGCTCTATTCTGCGCCATGGTTCTTACGTGTGGTCGGTGGCCTATTTCGGGACCGACCTCCAATCGGCCGTTTTGGGCCGACTGGGTCGATCTCCCAATTGGGTCTAATTGACTACGACTGGTGGCTATATAAGAGCAAGCCCGTGAAGCCCATAATCATCACTAGCTACAGCAACCCTGATTCCTTAGCATCCATCCTCTGTCCTTTACTGTTTCCAGCACGCCATCGAAGCTTCTCACACAAGAGCACATGGCTGGGAGGCATCGCCATCTATTGTATCAGTTTTACAATAATCAAATTTTTGATTCTCCATGCTATCTGCTTTTCTCTCTTGCATACGAGATCCTGTTATTTGTTGAGCACAGACGTTGTATTGTTTTCTTACAACTTAGTCAATTGGACATATAGATTTAACTTGCAAGAGTTTGTCAATTTCCTCCTTCACTCAAAGTGCATAATTTGGATTCATTCGATACAGCCATTGTCAAATTAAAACAACATCTGATACCATTGTTATCAAATTAAAAAAACATCAAAATTAATTTGATCCCGATAGAACTAGTGGTTGATCCCCTTCATGTTAGTATAGTTCTAAGAAAAGACGTTAATGAATGGCACTAGTAGATTGTGTTGTCGAACCATTTTGAATGCTGGATTTAAGCTCGAACTCACTCAAACAATTATGGGTTTTATTCGAAGCCCAAGTTGATGTCAGGCAAGTCGTTTGATGTCACATGAAGAGGTTCGGTCCAATCTAGCCATTGGACAATAGGCGCACTATCCAACATTAACTTGAGGTGTTGGAAGGCCAAGTAACATGCTTTCTACCATACGAGGAGACTTTTTTGAGTAGTTCATTGAGCAGTGCAATCACGTGAGCAAGGTATCATAACATTCGGCTATGCCACCAAACTTGTCCCGAGAATTGGTCTAACTTTTTGTTGTTGTCAATCAGTCAACTTTTTGCATTAGGTCAATCTTGCTCAAATCCATGACAATTCATTCCTAGAGACGATGTGGCCAGTTTGAGAGGCAGTTCAGCATCCCGATACTTAGTCAAGCATTGACTAAGATGGTTTAGGTGTAAGTGATGGTTACCAAACATGCTAAAGTCATTAAGGAAAATTCACATGGATGAGGTCATATATTCATAAAAAATTCCTTCGACCATTCTCTGAAAGTTATAGGAGCATTCTTTAGCCCAAAGGTCATGATGTTGGAAGAAAAAAATGCCCCATTTCATGACGAAGGCTATTTTCTCTCAATCTTATTCAGCAATGTGGACTTGATTATGTCCACTAAATCCGTCTAAAAATGAATACATTTTGTGATTTGCAACTACATCTAGGAGAGAGTCATTGAAGGGTAACCAAAAGGGACCCATTTTCATAGCAATATTAAGCTTACAATAGTCAGTATAGACCTAGAGTTTCTTGTTCTTCTTGGGAACAATGATGATCGAAGATATCCAAGTCAATTACTCAATCAAATATATAAATCTAACTTGCAGGGGTTTGTCAATTTCCTCCTTTACTCAGAGTGCATAGTTTGGATTCATCCAATGTTGCTATTGTCGGATCGAAACAACATCCTCTTTCAAATTGATTTGATGCTGGTAGAATTGATGGTTGATCCCCTTCATGTCAGTATAGCTCTAGGAAAACACATCAACAAATAACACTAGCAAGTTGTGCATATCCTTTTTGAATGTAGAGTTAAGCTAAAACTCACCCAAACAAATTGTGGGTTTTCTTCACAGCCCAGGTCAAGGTCAGACAAGTCGTCTTCTTTAATGTGCTGAGAATGCCATTATTCCCTTTCAAAGGCTTGTTCTGTAGCGATGAGTTCTTGGACGTCCAATTCTAGTGCTCTAAATTTTTTTTCCTGCAAAAGTATCTGCTTGCTATGGAGCCTCATTTTGAGACAATGCATATTTGTCCATTATTTGGATAGCATTAACTTCAAACAATCTAACGGCATCTAGATTCTTCTTGAGATATTCATCCTTCTCATCTTCATCAAATCTGTCAATTGTGTTGACACCTTTGACTATCAATGGGTAAAGGTGAGTCTTGATAAGCCATTTATTTGCCACTGATATTTTGATCTTCTTTTATCTTTGCAGATGGTGATATGGTTGAAATGCCAATGTTGCTTCATCCAAGCCTATCAAAGCTAAGATTGTTGTCCCACCAACCTCCCGTAAGCTCCCTTGACATCTTTGATCTGTAAAATGACTACAAAAATAACAAATGTAAAATTTGAAATGGGTTGCACCCTCTGTTGATCCACCGTGTGGACAGTAAATGGAGCAGTTCCCAACTAGTAAAGCCCGATTGCATACACATTGCATCCAATGGAATGATAAAACCCAAGCCCCCATCAAAGAGCATGGACAAGTGAATTTTTTTATTCTTTTTTGGGTAGTTGCCCAATTGGAATTGCTCTTAATGATTGCTATAATGACTACAATGTTTTGTCATAGATGGGCACCTCTGGCCCGTCATCAGTAGAGAAATGTGAATGTGTTGCATAGCTTGTGGATGCAGGGACATGCGGCTGAGTGGCCTTTGATTGTCCCACTTTCATGATCTGTTGACACAATTCCTATCAAAAATTTAGGTAAAGTGACAACAATTGCTCAATTGACATCTTGATAGGCTGTTTCTTCAATTCTTCCTAGAGATCGTATCTGATCTGAAAGATGAAGCACTTCCCACACTGGGTGTTCCGTTGTTTGATCAAGCATCTTGAAATCTAGAGCCAAGGATCTACTAGCCTCATTGGGCATTGGACTCTGCTTTGCTGATGGCCAAAGTGGACCATTTGTATCCACTGTCGAAGGCTTCCTTTCCTAGACCCACTCTAATATCTTGGTGCAAGTGTCCACTTGGGCTCGCCAATCAATGGGGTCCCTTTTTATAGGATTTCCAATAGGGCAATGCTAGATCTGATGGAATAGACATTGCCCTTCTCACAATTATTACTTCGGTATCCTTGATAGCTCATGTTATTTGTTCGTCCAAAACTTTAATATGGACCATTTTGATGTGGGATGCTAGAGCTCCGTATGCCTCATACTGAGCTTTGCTGCACTCCTCTTAGCTTGGTGCTTTTTTTTAAATTCACATTCAAAATTTTGGTGTCTAAGTACACGGCAATAGTAGTAGATAATTTGCCATGATGGGGCACTTGGTACACCAACAGGACGCTACTTACATTGGAAAGGTCAACGTGCTTGATCAAACTAGGCTATTGGAATTGATGGTGGTGCCACTACTAAGATAGCAACCATGGCCCCAAGGGGCTTTCGGGGCACACATCCAGCATATGTGTCAATGATTGGTAGATTGTACAGCATAGTGCATTAAGACCACGTGACACATGTCCCATGATTCCTACATCGATTGCACCAAACATTGGGTTGGAGATGAGCATCATTGGTACCATCTTTGAAATTGCAAGTTCTTGCTTCACAGCTAGGATGGTTCTTTTGAAATTAGGATAATTGTGACATGCATTCTCTTAAGATGGTTGTAATTATGATGTGTATAAGCAAAGTAAATAAGATAACGAGGCATCACATATTTCAAGAGTAAGGGTAATAACTTATAGGGTGCATGGGATATGCACAAGAAGTAGTTACAATCATTGCCATGCTACCAACGCTTCTCATTGAGCTTTTGTATGTAGTTGGTTTTTTGTGTCTATGTTTGTGCACACATCCATTCTTTGTCACTTGAGTTTAATTGGGCTAGTATTTATATTGTCCTTTCTTTTTTAGGGTGTTATATAACAATGTTAACTAGTTTCTTTCGAAAGTCAGCTACTCTTAGTTAGAGGTCTCTAATGATTGTGTTTGTGGCGTAGGTTTTTGAATTTTTTTGATATTTTATCACTTAAAGAGCAGGCTAGGGCATCAGAGAAGAATGCCTACAACGTCATTGTTTGTCAGCAAGCTAAAGCACCATTACCCAATACAATGACCATATTACCCACTACAATGATTCAATTACTTGAAACCCAATATCTAGAACCCAAGGACCATCAGAAAGGTGCCCTTATGAAATTTTTGGAGAGGAAGTATACTGCCTCTCTGCCCATATTTTGAATGGTTATAATTATTTAGCTATTAAATAAATATATATGAATATGTGCAAGTATTTGCACTTTGGAATTTGGGACAACAAAGTGTATAAAACTTTGAATTTTATTGTAATTAAGTAAATTTATGTTCTAGCAAGTTAACCAGTCCTCCCTTTTGATGAATGTTCGTGATCGTGAAAGAGTGCTGGGAAATCAAAAGACACAACCATGGTGGATGTGTGAGATTGAAGGAGGACAAAACCAACATTCATGTTGCCATTGCCACGTTGCAAGACATAGTGTGTTACAAGTTGCAACAACTGTTCTTGTTATCAAAGAGAAAACTTATGGCCTCATGTGGGCAATGCCATGTTCATGTAGTTGTTGGGTTTTGGTTCCCAAAAGTGCTAGTCCTTGGCCATCACTACCTCAAGAATAAGTGCTAGTCCTTGGCCATCACTACCTCAAGAATAAAAGCACCAACCCTAACATTCGCAAAGAGGATAAGGTCCGGATGGACCTTATATTCAATCTCATGTCCATAATTTTGTTTGTACCTTGTTCCTCACAAGTGAAATAGATAAAAATGTAGGGTCCAAGGTGTGTTTCAAGTTTGTAGTTGTATGTTCCAAAATAAATGGACCTATAAAATCTCAAGCTATGTCAACTTAGGTCTCAAGAGTCATGAAAAACCTCATAGGCTACCTAGGCCCGCATATGCATGCATAGAACACAAATTTGTAAGATTAGGTTTAAATCAATAGCATTTGTTTTTTAATGAGTATATAAAGAATTTTAATTTAAAATTAAGAAAGTTATACACACATATGCATACATGCATGTGCACGTATGTGCGTGCTCATGTGTAAGTCCATAGATGTGCACTTGCACACGCATATATGCACTTGTGTGCACATAAGGTAGGTGGATGCTTGCACTCCTATGCACAAGCATGAAACAATTTGAGCCTAATGTAGTTGTATGTTTTCCAATGATCTCAAGGAGGGCTCTATTGAGAACTAGTTTTTGAAGAGAGCCGAGTTGAGTCCTTTAGTTGCATTCATTGGGGTATTCCACCAAGGGGCTTCGACTGTTGCACATGGAATCATCTATTGGAGCTTACAAGTTCCATGGTCCATGTGTTCAAAGTCTAGGCTTTTCTAGTGTGTGTGTGAGAGAGAGAGAGAGAGAGAGAGAGAGAGAGAGAGAGAGAATGTGGGGCTCCCACCCACTCACACACCTAAGGACCACACATCTGCTTGAGGCCTACGCTGCTAGGCAGCATGAGACATGCCACTGGGCGGTGGAAAGCCCTGACAGACCCCCATTGCGGCAAGTGAGGCTCATGTGATGGAGTTGGAAGCAGAGCAAGGCGAGGCGAGCGACCTCTTTCATCTTCTTTCACATCATACCTCCATGCTCTTCCTCATTTCAAGCCCGGGTTGGGTGGAAAAGTTGAGTGGGGTGAGGGGAGCATATGAAAAAAAAACTGTGCTCTTCTGAATGAGCCCTTCTTCTCTCTATATCTCTGTTTTTTTTCTGTCTGTGAGTCTGTGTCTTTATATCGTTGCCTCCCTTTACTCATTGTCTCTCTATACAGATATATATCTACTCTCACACTCATCTTCTTCACTCTCCCAGATCGTCTTCTTCTCCACCTCCCAAGCTCCCTTCCTCCATAGCCTCCCCTTCCCCTTCCTTCCTCCCCCTTCCCAATTTTGCTTCGCTCTCTCTTCCTCCTGAATGGCCGCTGATTCCCGCGACGATCCCTCGCTTTTCCTGCTCTTTTCCCAGGTCCCCCCCCCTCGCCTTTCTCCCTCTCTTTGCTTAGACCTAGCGCCAACACAGATTTGGTGCTCTGATTTTGACCGCTCGTCGGCACAATTTCCGCCGTCGCAGGCGCTGTTTCTGTAACCTCGCTTTTGTCACATTTTGTGCCTGCTCTGCCTCCCCTTGACTTGAAACTTTTGCCTCCCTTGTGCGCTGCTTGTTTGCCGCAGATATGGACTCGCTTCTACTTGTAACCAAGTGCGCACCGTGACGGATAGAGATGCTGACAGAACAAGTTTCAGAATGATGCGGAGGGGTGGTATATGAGTACGAGCCGATCATGTATTTTCCGTTTCGTCATGACGCCAATGTCAAAGAGGTACTGGTTGGCTCTCTGTTTTTTACTTCACCAAACGCTGTTTGTCGGCTCAGTTATGTGCCTTTGCCATATTCGGGAAAGCAGACAAAAACAGCATGCCACCACTTTTTCTGCAACTGAAAGTTGATGAAGCTCATCACTGATTTTCTGGGCGTCTGATTTGTATCGCCGGGGTGTTACTATTGATCCATGCTTTTAGGGCTGACTCTAAAACCGATTTAACTTGGTAAGGATATAATTTGTTGCAATTGTCTATGTCATTGGCTGGCTATTACCATCTACCGTCCAGCAATTAATGAAGAAATAAAATATTTGCTTAATCCTTCTTGATCTGTTGAGCTGCATTAATTACAAATTGCACTGAATATTTTTGGAGCATACTTTGTATTCAAATCATCGAAATTTCCTTCTCTCTGTCTTGATCTTAGTCCTTTTTGCAATGTCTCACTGTGACACTCGCGGCCG
Source organism: Dipteris shenzhenensis (assembly GCF_047967505.1). Taxonomy (NCBI): domain Eukaryota; kingdom Viridiplantae; phylum Streptophyta; class Polypodiopsida; order Gleicheniales; family Dipteridaceae; genus Dipteris; species Dipteris shenzhenensis. The sequence goes on from NC_141603.1 coordinate 39,819,036, forward strand.
GGAAGCATCCTGAGGTTGCTTAATATTTGGGGGAAGCATCCTGTATTTTTGGCAAACTTACAACTTGTCATGTAGCAGTATATAAACACCAGGCAGTTATTACGAAGAGCTTGACAAAAAGGATTGCACATTCCCGTAGACCAAAAAAAAAGTGTGTTTGAGTCCTTTTTTGAACTCCCCTTTCGACAGACTGCAACTTCTTATCTTATTTGGCACTTGTCCAAACAGCAGCCTGGCATCACCTTCATAGAGCTTAATTAGAAACAAGCAACCTATAGAAGTTTCAGGATATGTACTTTGGAAAGGTATCAAGGGATCAAATATTAAAGAATGTACCATACGTTCAACCACCTAGTGGCAGTACCTTGTTGACAGATCTTATACTGTGCATCTTTCGTCTGAGGGGGTGAGAAAGGTGGGGGGATGTGGTAAAACACTAAAACAGACCTTTTGAAGCAGGTTTTACTGGGAAGTTTTTGTTTATCTAGTCCTTGGGGTTGCTCACACCCTATCTATTGGGATAGTTCGTATGGCTCTTCATGTGTATAGTTTGTTGCAAACTGTGTTGGTAGAATCAGCTTGTGGTGCAAGTTGCATTGACCTTATCTAAAGGTGAGTTTTGCAGTAGCTTGCTCGTAACACAGCTGAAGATGGCGGTTTGTATTAGATTTGGAGAGCCAGCTCTTGCGGGCCTTTATTTGCTTTGTCGAGCTTCCCCTTCCTAACTTTACTTGTGTGTTTTTCTTTGGAAAGCAGCACCGCTGCTTGTAGTATGAACTTGCTTTAGGAGTTTGCGCACTTGAGCTCCTATGGCATTTAAAAAAGGCAAGAATACAAACCAGTGCTGCTAGAGACCTTGAGCTTGTAGCTCAGGGATGTTCTCAATATCAATAAAGGGCAATGGGATGATGTTGTCACGGTGATGTGAGAAGTTTAAATGAAACAAAATGATTTCAAGGACACCATGCTATGAACACCCAATATGTCAAGGTTTTTCTAGGACGATAGCTCGAAGTTTACTCATGTCCAATCCTTATTCTGGAACACGGGTATTACAGCCTTCTACCTAAGTAATAAGCTCAACCAGATTCAAGAATTATTGGTTTATTAGGTGACATCCCTATGCGACCAACAAAGAAATCTGAATTTGTATGATTGGACTTATTCTAGTCTTACAAAGGTATATTAGGTGACATCCCTATGCAACCCCCTGGAAGTACACAATTATTACACATGAATATTGCAAACAATGATACAAGAAATTGCCCCTTTCGAGTCATATTCCAATCTTGAGAGACTAAATAATCGTCTCCTAGGGATTTTGTTCTACTAACTACAGGACATTGAAGTTCACAAGCAATTTCCAAGTATTATGGTCTTTCTCCTCGTCTTCTAGAATCGTGGTTTGTCCTCACCCCATCTAGTAGAGGGAGAAGATCATACTTGTACGATGCCATACAATTAGTAAATGCCACAATTCCCATGCGAATTATCACCGTGCACACACTCACAAACAAGGGGGGAGAGAGAGAGAGAGAGAGAGAGAGAGAGAGAGAGAGAGAGAGAGAGAGTAGATCTGTTTAGGTGCAGCCTGAACTAGGCTGGAAGTAGAAGCTAGGTCAGCCCATTGACCTTCTTTATATTCAACATCTTGATGGTTCTTGTTGGCTTGGGATGATAGGATTCCTGGGGTTTGGCAATTGGAGTCCTATGAGCAGATTATGGATCTGTGAAAGACCCCATCGGCTTTGTGCGTCTGCAACCTTGTGTGTGTGTGAGAGAGAGAGAGAGAGAGTAGATCTGTATAGGTGCAGCCTAAACCAGGCTGAAAGTAGAAGCTAGGTCAGCCTTCTTTATATCCAACATCTTGATGGTTCTTGTTGGCTTGGGATGATAGGATTCCTGGGGTTTGCCAATCGGAGTCCTATGAGCAGATTATGGATCTGTGAAAGACCCCATCGGCTTTGTGCGTCTGCAACCTAACACTTGAGAACTGTTAAAGAGCAGCGAAATATGCAAACAAACAGAGAGAGCAGATCTGCGAATACATAGACTATCATGAGATTGAAACTGCACTATTTTGTGTTTTTAGAGGCTGAGTTTGGGCATGTTCCTGGATTCATCTAGATATATCTGAGAATACACAGAGCGGAAATGCGGCAAGGGGGAGAGAGAGAACACTGTGCAGGAAAATACTGTGTGTGTTACTGCTGAGAAAACCCCCAATGAATGATCACAACCCCATGGCTGAACTGCGACTCTGGTTGACTGGAAACTGATGCTGAACTGCACCTTAAACCCCTGTTGACAGGGACGACTGGTCTTCTGACCTGGCTGATGGACCCGACCAGGCCTGGTTGACTGACCTGACCTGGTGTGGTCAGGTTAACCCAACCCTCGTCAAGGTACCTTCTGTCCCCATGCCTGTTTACTGGCCCTAACTGTGGCCTTTACCAGGCCTAAACCAGCCTAACACAGGCCCACTAATTCAACTATTGACCCTGGCAATGTGCCCTGGCCAAACCCCCAGCTAACAGTGAGTAAGGACACCATGACTACACGTAACACACCTCTTTGGGCGGGCACACCCGCATAGAAGCCCTCTGTCCCTAATGTACAGACAGGAGATGACTAACTTTAAGCTTAGTGTCCGTTGGACTGAGTGTGAAAATTGTTGGGAAAATTCAGTTGGCTTTCAAAAATTGGCTAGTGAATTTGGAGTCTGGTTCAAACACAATGGTTCTAGGAATGCCACACATGGGATACCACCATCGGATAAACACTTGGTGTGTCTGTCATCCTCTTCAATGAAATCAACATGACAAATTTACGGAATCTGTCCACGATGGTCAAGCACATGGTGTTCGTGAAACCAATGCTTGTGGTAGGTCTATGACAAAATCGATACTAATTTGTTCGAATGGGTGGATTGGAATCTAAGGCGTTGGAGTAAACCTAGCAACTTCCCACGATCTGGACTATTGTTCCCTTATATCCGTGTGTCCAAGCGCGCGTGAGGGGCCATTAGCCCACAGTTTCGATACCACTTAGGGGATTGGCACATGTTTTAACACCCCCCCTGGCAAAGTATGAAGTACAGGAGCTGACTACCCACACAGGGGTTTACTGAGTCCGGACTTCAGTTTGTTGGAAAGGTCACCTCCCCATTTGTAAGGCCCCAAACGAGGAGAGCATGGGGGAGGGAGACCTAGGGCAATATCTGCCAAGAGAAAAGGGAAAGAGGGGGATGCCACATGGGCATCACATCACAGCAAACAGGTACAGATGGTGTCAGCAGCATATTTGGAACAGTACAGAAGTGTTGACGTGGCTCTACGACGCTGGAAATAGCCTGGCAAGAGGTGAGATGAACAGGGCTGGGATGTGCCTGTTTGTTGCAGGTCTGGAGGGTGGGTCAAAAACGGTGCTGTAGGACAGATAAGACAGCAGGGGTGGTGGCCACAGCAGGCCAGCCACCTTGCCTTGGAACTGCCCAAGGGAGGGGCCTTATATAGCCTCCCTTGGGGCCTGGCCGCAGCCCAAAAAGAGCCGACCAGGCCAATCAGCAAGTCAGCCAATCAGGTTGGCTATATGGGCCTGCAAAGGGCCTCAAAGGGAGGGCCCCCAGTCGGTTGGAGGGCCAGAAAAGTAGGCCAGCATGGTCCAGGTTATCTGGAGATATTCTTGGGATTTCATTTCTTGAGATGGTTCTTCTGTTGCAGAACTTGGCAGAGGGAGGATGGGTTGAAACAGACCTTGAGAGCATGTTGCATGGAAGACTCCAGGTTGTTTACTCATTATGAGGGTGACAGCTTGAAGATGGTGGCATCTAGATTGCTCGAGTTCGAAGGTGGGAACGTGACTGAAGGTTGTGGTGCCATCTGTTGCTACCTTGGATAGGACCTGTGTACCAAGATGGTTGGTTTGTGCAGGATCGAACTTGGAGGAACATGAGCCATTGGTTGAAAAGCTAGGAATCATAATTGACACCGGATTGTGCCAGAGGGGAGCAACTTCATCAATGAGTTGGCATTGTGCCGAGATGTGTTGGTGAGAGGGGGTGTTGGAAAGGTCACCTCCCCATCTGTAAGCCCCCAAATGAGGATAGCATGGGGGAGGGAGACCTAGGGGCTGCCACATGGGCAGCACCTCACAGCAAACAGATACGGATGGTGTCAGCAGCATATACGGAACAGTACGGAGGTGTTGACCAGGGATGTTTTTATCGAAGCTATGTTTATATATTGATATAAAATCTTGGCGAAAGTTTTCAAGCTCATTTTTTAAGTTTCACAATATCGGTAGAATGTAGTGATTTTTTATATTTTTTCTTTTGAATATTGAAGGAAAAAACGTAAATCTTGGCAAAACTTTAAAATCTTTTGCATGTTTCAACCATTTGTTTTTATTAAAGCATACAAACTTTCGATGCCATTATAAAAATTTAGATTCTTAACAAAACTAACTTGAAAAATTCATCCATGGTGTTGACATGGCTGTACGACAGTGGAAAAAGCCTAGCAAGAGGTGAGATGAACAGGGCTGGGATGCGCCTGTTTGTTGCAGGTCTGGAGGGTCAGAAAGAGGGTGCTGTAGGGCAAATAAGAGAGCAGGGGTGGTGGCCATGGCAGGCCAGCCGCCTGGCCTTGGAGCTGCCCAAGGGAGGGGCCTTATATGCGCCTCCCTTGGGGCCTGGCACCAGCCCAAAGAGGGCCGACCAGGCCAATCAGCAAGTCGGCCAATCATGGCTATATGGGCCTGCAAAGCGCCTAAAAGGGAGAGCCCCCCAGTTGGTTGGAGGGCCAGAGAAGTTGGCCAGCAGGGTGCTGGTCAGTGGGTTTTGTGGGGACTTTTACCCCTATAAAAGGGGCCCCTTGGGGCCTCATATCACAACAACAAGGGCAGTCTTCAGGGAGCATATTTGGAGCAGAGGAGCATCACATTTGGGGCCTACATCCAGGAGGACCAAGGCAGGCTGTCCACTGCAGACAAAGCTTGGAGAAGGGCTTCACACCTAGGCTGTCACTCAGGGCAGCAAGGTGCAGAGGTTTAGACATGGAGACTAAGGTCTACATACGCTCATCAGGGAGATTGCGGATTCAGGGATCTAGGAGTGTCTCGGAGGTAGTAGGACAGCATCTTTTGGTGAGGACAAAATACCATGGTTTGGTGGGACTTTGGCCCTCTGTTTTATTGTGTCCTTTGGACGAAATATTTTGTTGGTCCTATATGTCTTCTGAGCATTGTCTATTTGCTGTTCTGCACATCTATGTGAAGCACATCTCGGAGGTAGTAGGACAGCATCTTTTGGTGAGGACAAAATGCCATGGTTTGGTGGGACTTTGGCCCTCTGTTTTATTGTGTCCTTTGGACGAAATATTTTGTTGGTCCTATATCTCTTCTGAGCATTGTCTATTTGCTGTTCTGCACATCTATGTGAAGCACATCAAGTAAAGAAGTTTGTGATTCCACCCACATCACACACTGTGTGAGCTCCTGGGCTATTCTATCAGTCTTCCGCTGTGCGTACCCTCTGGTTGATTTCTAACACAGTTTACAGGCTCTGATACGATCGTTAGCGACCTAGAGGGGGTCACATGTGAATCAAGGATGCACCGGGTGTGGAGGGCCAAAGCCTCCGTCCCATAGCCATTCATGCCTTCCTAATACCCCAAAAGAGCTGTCGGGATGTTGAGGAGGGGTTCAATATCCAAGAGTTATCCAATTACATATTTGCATATGGGGCTCTTGTCCCCTTATATCCACGTGTCACAAGTACGTGCAAGGGGCCGTTACCCTACTCAATTTCAATTCCACAGGAGGGATTGGCACATGTTCCAACACCCCCCAAGTACAAGAGCTGACCACCCCCACATGGCTGCATAGGGCCGGGTCAACAATAGATTCAACCATCCACACAGGACAAGGCTGACAGTAAATTTGACCACCCACACAAGGCAAGGCCGACTAGATTGAATGCTCGGAGCTGTCCCAGGCCACGAATCCTGTGCTAGCTGCCTTCTTTTCAATTTGCTGCGCATGCTGTCGGAGGCCAAGGCAGAACAGTCGCGAATCAAAGCACACATGGCCAGCCATGTCCGACGCATGTGTGCAGTCTTTCTTTAGTCTACAGAAGCTGCCACCATACAGTTTGCACAGTCCAGACTTCAGCTCAGACTTCAGCTCACAGGCTCTAACAGTGGAAGGGGCATCTGTCACTCAAGGGTGCACCAGGTACGAAGGGTCCCAAGCATCTGTCTATAGCCGTGCAATGCCTCCCCAATGCCCCAAAAGAGTGGGCGGGATATTGAGGAGGGGTTCAATACTTCAATATATCCAAGAGTTGTCCAATTACATCTTTGCATATGGGACTATTCTCCCCTCATATCCATGTGTCACAAGCTCGTGCAAGGTTCAAATACCACACGGGGGGGTTTTGGCACACGTTCTAACCTGGCATCCTCGTGGTTGGCTTTGCATAGCTCCATTGTGGTCCTGCCACATAGTTGACAATGCGAGAGGCTAAAGGAGGGCAGACCATCCTCATTCCTCATCAGTTCACAGCAGTTCAGCCTCCAAATTGAGCCCAGCTAAAATGCCCTTAGCAGGTGCCTAAGGAGGACCTCTCTATTGTACTCCAGCGCTTGTGGCAGTCATTGTAACAGTCGTATTCTTTGTGCACCTGGCGATTGCAGGCTTATTATGAGAGTATTAGTAAGCAATTTTTAGTCTGAAAGATTCTTGCTGTTTACAAATTAACATTAGTCCCTCTTATGCTAAAAGTGACAACTAACTTAAGTTCACATTGCCTACCTGCAATTTTTGGGCCCCTTCTAAAATTCCTTTCTTGGGTGGATTTTACCTGGAACTCAGTCATTTGGAAGTGGAGTCCAGCTTTGTTTCAGTCTACCTCTTTTATTACAGTTATGCTTTACATTTTGTCCTTAACATTGATGTATGCACATGCAAGCTTTGCTCTTTGAGATTTTGCATCTTGCATATTTATCTATAATTTCAGGCTTTTTTCCTTAATGATCGTGTTGATGTTATTTTTTCTATACTCTTTATTCTTGGAATAGTTCTTGCATGTTTTCTTCAAAATCGGTATTGTATATTTATACTTCAAGCTCTAAGAAAGCTGATAAAAAGACAAGACTTCATCATGGCTTCATTTTATCAACATACCAGCCCTTAAAGCTGGTCTGAGCTTCTGTTGTGTTAAAACACTGGTTGCAGATATTTTGATGGGCAAACGGTGGGGGGAGGGAACCAAAACAGGACTATTTTTTGTTTCTACCATTATGATATAAAGACCAATATCATTGCCTAATGGCAATTGGGTGAAGCTATGGCAGCTTGGTATTATGTTGTTTTGATTTTTGTATATTTGATGCAGTCCATGCTTAACAGCTCAGCTTCAAACTTACTGGACTCTAACAGTACGGCAAGGCCATTTGCATCATCATATTCTGCTCCCTCTGGTTCAGCGCCTGTTTTTCACCATACAGGTAAGACAAGTACAAAAATTGATTGCCTCGAGGTTATGAGCTGATTTTGTGCTGACATTTACTCGTGTTTTTTAAGTAAAAAAGGGAGTCGTTGGAATTTTATACTCCTATGAGATTGATTTTTGGATGTTTGCATTGACTCAGGCAACATTCAAGGATTGCAAAATGTGCATGGGAGTTACAATATGCCAACAATGCCTGCTTCATTACCTTCACGAAATTCTGGGCTTGGAGGTGTTCCTGCAGGTGCTGTCCACCAACCATCAGGAAGCTTACCGGCAGGACGGTTCACAACCAATAATTTGCCAGTTGCTCTGTCACAGGTATTAGGCAGGTCATACATCAATAAATTTGACTATTTCTCTTTAATTTCTGACCAGCAGCCAAATTTTGGATTCTCAATTTTCCTCAATACTAGTCATGATCATAATTGAGTCCGACCATCTCTAAATCCTGTAGAGAAACTCTATATAAGGATCCTTGTATAATTGCAGGCTAATGTGTTGATTATGTGGATATGTATGCATGTGCACAAGCATGTTTATACAATGATCATCACTAACTGTCACCACTGATGAACTTAGTGGGTAGGCCTTCTACATGTGATATAGTTTATGGTTTGAAATCTTGAGGCTGATAACAATAAGCTTCGGAATTTCCATTTTTACTGTTTCTTGTACATAAAGAATCTGAACATTTTCCTGGCATTATCCGGATGCTTGTACACTCAGTGGAAATAGCTCTTGTATGAAGATATTTGTCGTGTCTCGTAGTAGGTGATTGCACATGCACCCCATGATGCTGCACCCCTTGGTGAAGGATGAATGTGGCTGCTGTAGTGCATATCATTATCATGCTTGATATTTCCTGCCTAGGGTTGCTCTTATTCTGATGTGTTTCAACTCTTATGTGGAATTTTTTTGCAGATATCCCATGGAGGGCTTCATGGACATAGTGGGATGACAAGTCGAGCAGGCATTAGTGTTGGAGGAAGCCATGCCTATAGCAGTAGTATGAATGGAGTTGCGATTTCTGTTTCAGGACCATCCCCAGATTCAGGAGCTGTAAATAATCGGGGAGCTGTTCCTGGGCTGGGAGTTTCTCCTTCTGTAATCGGAGGTGCTGGGCCTAGAATTACAAGCTCAGTTGGCAGCATGATCAGTGGGGCTGTGGGGGGTAGTCTGGGCCGAACCATTAATTCGGGGACTGGCCTTAGCATGCCCAGTTTAAGTGGTTCACGTGTGAGTTTAGGGCCAAGCAGTGGCTCTGGAGGTCTTGGTATGCAAGGTCCGGGAAGACCTTTGAGTACTGTTCTTCAACAAGGTTTGACTGATGCTTTATCTTCACTTCCTCTAAAGGAGAGAGCTTGATATTCATTTGTTTGATACTGTTAAAGCTTGTGCTTGCTGTCTTTCCCCCCTTTTTTCATTCCTGCTTTTTTTCCTTGTAATGAAAATAGACAAGCTTTGCTAATCGTTTGTATGAAGAGTTGTTTCTGGGAAAGAATGTTTCCGAAATCTTGGGTGTCTTCTGATAAGTGATGAAGATGCTCACATATAAGCCGGGGTTTTCTGTTAAGGATGTTGAAGCTCTATTGTATAATTGACCCTTGTTGTAGTGTAGCTTTAAGCAATAGTGAATGCACTTGTTGACACAAAGGTTGTTAGAAAAACAGATGGAGGTTGCTTGTTGTAGCCAGTACTCTCTTAGCAGAAGAATATGCCCAGGAATCACACTGAGTAAAACAAATCTCACACAGTCTTGTGCACACAAGTGTTACTGACGTAGACACATGTTACTATATGAATAGACACAATGTAAACAATATAATTATTATACTCTCGAGAGACAGAACCGTATACAAAACACCCTGCTCAAAGAGTGTAATGTGGACACCGTGCTGCTGCTTCACTTTGCACCAAAATAGAGGGTTTCACCTGCTGTCCTGCTATTCGCCTTCCATCAGATGCGTGGCACAACAATGGCCTTTAGTTTCCCCCAAAAGGATCTTCAGGGCAGGACTGTGCTGCTCTTATGTGTGCACTCCTCCTTGCTTCTTCCTGCTGGAGACTGCAGACATGAGTGCCAGTACTCCTAGGCCTCCTTGCTGCTCTGCTCTGCAGCCAATGATGAGGCACACAGTAAGTACCAAGATTCCTCACGGGTGGCCTGCTTTCATGCTGCTGTTCACCTTCCTTCAGATGTGTGGCCCAACAACGGCCTTCAGTGTCCTCTTGAATCCAAATTTTGGAGCCTTGGAAGCACTCTTCACTGTGCTACTCCTATGCGTGTGCTCCCTCTTGCTCTTAGCCCTGCTGGAGATAGGCGGATATGAGGAGGCACACAGTAAGTACAAGATCCCTCAATGGGGTTCCTCTTATAGGTTAAATGCTCCTTAGGCCGATCAGATCGCTGTTGCTGCTGACCAGAGCCCCAGACCGGCTGACGAGTCTGTACACATTCTGTACTGACCTGGCCGATTCTGCAATGACAGTCTGCCCCCAGCCCGACTGTACACCTGTACCTGTCGACAGCACCTGTACGTGCTGACTGCCCAGACCGAGCCTGACTTGAGCCAGCAGATTGCTTACCCAGTTTGCCTGTCCCATCTGCCGACCTGTTAGAGATAACAAGAGGAGCAACTGGTAGAGTTTATGAAAAGGGGCTGAAGCCTCAGTTGGATAGCCCGCTAGTGAAATCCATGAGTGAGAAAAAGGAGATACTCATTGGCAAAATAGGCATGGAATATTGATATCCACTCTCTTTAAGATGGATTTTTCCTAAATTACAAGCGAGGACTAGAGACGGGGGTTGAACTTCATTTGGAAGTATATGCATTATTGCTTACCTATGTAAGGGAGCATTGACCTACACAAGCATTTGGATGCTCTCAACAGGTCTTGCAAACATGCAAGCATGAATGTAAAATTGAAGGTAATTGCTATTGGTACATAGGTGATATATATTTTCCTGCAGTCATAAGAGACGTATGTTTGAAGAAAACTAGAATTTTAATACATGCGTAGACAGAAAAAGAAAATTTGGAGGGTAAGAAACTGAAGCCACACATATGGAGCTGGTTATTTATAAAATCTTGCTTTATTTTAATGCAGCTTGTAAGGGCCAGGCTAAGCTATGAGCACTGTTACAATACAAAAGAGGTTTTTCTGTATAGGAATCAAAGGGCTTTACTTACTCCAAACCAACACGCCCAACAAGTAGGAAGCTTTGTTAAGAGAATTTTGCAGTATACAAAAGCCTTGAGCTGTCCCTGTCTTAAAGAGAGAGGGATAATGGTCTTATTAGTTAATCTGTTTTCTTTCCATAATGCTTTGCATTTTCTTGCAGTTAGTTAGTTATTTTAATTCTACGTCTTATCAAGAACTGAGGTCTGCTTGAAGATTTTTAAACCAAGAGGGATGGTTACGCACTGATGAGTTCCTAACTGTTGCTTTGGTTTATAAGTGGCTACTTGTGCAATTTTGTGTATATGTTGTGTGCTTTATTTTAATTGTCTTGTCAGTCTCTTTCTTGGTCCAAAGATGCAGTCAAAATTAGATGGGTGGGAGGAAAAATGGAGTCCTCCTATGAACAAAATGGGATGGAAGGTTTGTAGACCACAACTTTTTTTTTTTGGGGGGGGGGGGGGGGGGGCTTAAAGAACCCTTTCATTAAGAAGAATATACATTCATAGCTGTCACATCTGTTGTAGTACTAATACACCTAGATGCACAGGTCCCACCAGAAAGTATGAAAGGGGAGTTTTTGTGGAGGGATATGTGATGTTGCATTGGGTCTTATAGACCATGTCTCTAAGGATCATAAAAGTATAACAATTATATTCATCAGCTTTATAATTATGTATCTGTCTCTCTAGTTCTTAGTATGTAAGATTGGATACATTTTGGTTCTTAGAAGTACACACTAGTTCGTTATGTTTGAGCTCCAGACACTTCATAGGACATGTAAGCCGTTTTCATGTTTCTTGTTCTTGTTCTTGTTCTTGTTCTTGTTCTTCTCTCTCTCTCTCTCTCTCTCTCTCTCTCTCTCTCTCTCTCTTTGGGGGGTGGGGGAAGCCTTGTGTATTGCTTCACAATCTTACATATGTCTCCCTCTTTCGCAGCATCTCCTCAAATGGTGTCACTCCTTGGGAACAGTTTTTCTAACAGCCTGGGCAGTGTCGCACAAGCACAGGCTGCCACTGGAAATGGACAGTTAAGCTCCATGGGACTGGTGAGTGATGGGGCTTCAAATGATGGGGCAGCCTTTGATATAAATGACTTTCCACAACTGTCAACTCGTCCAAGTTCTGGAGGATCTCAGGGAGGCCTAGGTCTGTTTCTGTGTGCACATGCCCTTTTTTGTTTGTAACTGGCTCATAAGATGACGTTAGGAATATGGGGAGCTCTGATGAAGATTCCCTCCTGAGCGATTGGGCAGTTTTCCTTTGTGAAAGTCCAGTGTATTTGTTTGAGATTATTGGAAAAGGGCAAGGTTAAAACATGTGAAGTCGTAAATTCTGCAGCAGCTTTGAGAAAGCAAGTTGGTGTCAACCCTATTGTCCAACAGAGCCAGGAATTTAGCATTCAAAATGAGGACTTTCCTGCTTTGCCAGGATTCAAAGGTATGCATGGTAATGTGATTTGATCTGCACACTATTTTTTAAAGTGTCCTTTGTTCTTTTATAATGTATGATTTACAAGTGGTTAATGTGTTGGTTACTTGGAAGAAAACCTTTCGATGTTCCAATAATGTTTTGATAGTCTGGTTGTTGTGGTTGCCGAATCATTTGCGTAGGGGGAAATAGCGAATTTTCAGCAGACTTGCATCAGAAAGAGCCTCAGCATGAAATTTCGTTAATGCAACCCCAGCATTTTACGGTGCACTTCTTCTATCCACCAGAGAGACTGTTTTGAAATCTTGCAAATTATATTTAGGTCTTGTGATCTATGTTTCTTTTGAGATAATAACTGCTGGAGTCCAATGGGATTGAGAATTTGGCACATACTCCTGACCCTGAATGAAGGTGATATTCAATGGATGCCTGAAAATGTATACAGTTATGCATACTTATTTGCTACAGTGATTTTAATAATCAAGTTGCTTAACTATTTTGGTTCTAGGATCTGTTTTTCAGTTGTTGAAGTTTGTGTCTCATTTGTTGAGGCAAACAAGTGGTGGGACTCATACCAAAGGCAAAGAAATCATCTGCAACATTGCAATTATGTGAGAGGTGATATGTGCATCCTGGCCATAGCATTACTGTCCATTGGCAACCTCGACTATCAAACCATGTCATTGTCCATCATGGTCTTTCTCCATGGTTGCAGAACTGTGAGCATTGGGTATTCCTGCTCTCTCCCCTTAATCTATGCTCTTTCTTTTCCTTCACCTCTCCCCCCCATCCTTCTACATGGTATCATAGCTGAGGTAGCCTCATTGTCTTGCTTACTCTTACCTGTGTCAGGCCCTCAGGCTATGCTCTTTCATTTCCTTCAGTGATGTAGAAAAGGAGGTAGGGGCAGAATTGGAGAAAGAGGATAGACTAGCAGAAGGGGGGGAGTGAGATAGGGGAAGAAGGGAGGAGAAGGGGTAGGAGAAAGAATGAGGTTGGAAAGAGAGAGTGAGAGATCGTAGGCAGGAAGGAGGAAGGGAGAGTAGATAAGATTACTTGTCACATCAAAAGATACATAGTAGGGGTGGATGGGGACTTTATAGTCCCTCCACATTTTCCACCTAAAGGACCTCTACTTGGCCCTTTTTCCCCCTTCATTACAGCCATCCCTTCTCATAGAATTTTGCCCTCAAAATTCCACAGCATGGCTGTCCAAAAGTGCAGCAAACAGCGACTACTAATCAATCAAGTAGGAGATAGGGGTGGTCTTGGACAATGCTTTCTGGCTGCCGTGAATTTTCATCCTCAGGGAGTCCCCGCCACTTGATAAGATACTCTACGTAGGCCTTGTTCTGGAGTACATGGTCTCTGAAACCCACGATGCACTCCGGAACATAGAGGATGTGGCCCTCTTCATCCATAGGTGGCAACTTTGGAAGAACATGGACATGCTGTCCAACATGTGGTTTCAGCAAAGGCACATGGAAAACATCATGGATCTTGGAGGTACTGGGTAGCTCCAACTGATATGCTACCTCTCCAACCTTGCGGATGATCCTGTAAGGACCGTAATACCTATGAGCAAGCTTTGTGTTGGTATTACCTTTCAGCGAGGCATAATGGTTCTTATGGAGATGCAAATGCACATAATCTCCCTCTTTAAAGACAAATATCTCTTGCGTTCATCCACATATTTCTTCTGCTTGGCTTGGGCATCCTGCATATTCCTTTTTTCCAACTGCAAAAGGGCATCCAAGTCATTCTGTGCTTGCTGATTTTTCACAGCCATGTCAGCAATTGAAGAAGGCATCCCGACCTTGCATCCGTACATTGCCTCAAACGGCGGGCTCATTCCAATGGAGAGATGCTTGGTATTGTTGTAGCGAAATTCAGCAAGTGATAACCATTTATCCCAAAACTTATGAGTATCATGACAAAAATGCCTCAAATATTCCTCCACCCATTTGTTCACCCTTTCCGACTGCCCATCAGTCTTAGGATGGTAAGCAGTGCTAGGTGTGAGTAAAGTACCCACTGCTGTAAATATATCCTGCCAAACGTGACCCATAAACTTTGCATCTCTGTCACTAACAATTTCTTGAGGAAAACCATGATGGAGTTTATGGTTTTTAATCTTATGAGTGACTATCGTGAGATTTGAACTGCACTATGTTGTGTTTTTAGAGGATGAGTTTGGGAATGTTCTTGGATTCATCTAGGTATATATTTGCATCTCTGTCACTGACAATTTCCTGAGGGAAACCATGATGCTTAAAGACATGCTCTATGAATTGCCAAGCAACCTGTGATGCTGAATACCGGGTCTTAGTGGGTATGAAATAGGCTTGTTTTGTCAATTCTATCCACCACAACAAAGATGCTGTCCCATCCTCTCTATAGAAGGCAATCTTGTGATGAAATCCATGGCTATGTGCGTCCATTTGCCCGTTGGAATGGGTAATGGCTGCAAGAGACCTGCGGGTAATTTGCTATCTGCTTTATTGTATTGGCAAGGCAAGCATTCAGCCATGTATTTAGCCACATCTCTCCACATGCCTTCCTAGGTAAAGCTCTACTTGATACTTTCATATGTTTTACCTGCATGTCTAGCCATGGGAGAGAAGTGCATTTTTTTGCAAAACCAGCTGGCGGTATTTTGAGTCTGGCACTAAATAAATCTTGTCTTGGCACCACAACAGCCCATTATGTAATTTGAAATCTGGATGACCCTAACTAGAAGGCTTTTGCAAATCTGTAAATATGGGAGCTGCTTTAGAATTCTGCATATACTCTTCTTGAATGCCATGAATCCACTCCTGATATATGGTAGAGATCTCATACTGAGTAGCCTCATTACTGTCACACAATATATCACGAGGGACACACTTCAGTGGCATGGTGACTGGACTTGGAGAGAGGAGCTCGAATGCAGGTAAGGAGAAATGGATAGCAAATCCCTGTTGTAGTGAGTACTTGAGATAGTGTGGAGACACGAAAAAAGGTTGATGGAGAGGCTTGGAAGAAAGGTCGTCAAAGAAGCTTCGAAACGAGGCCTGGAGGGGCCAAACTAGGGCTGTGGAAAGCCCTTGAAAGAGGTTGGAAAATTATGAGTTTTTTTTTCTTCTTAAAAAAAAGGGGGGGGGTCTAAGTCACCTAGGACACTTAGGACTCCTAACCTAAAGATTGGTAAGACAGTTAGGACACGGGCTTAGTCTAATCGAACCTAACCTACTAATTGAACCCTAGTTAGGTTGACCTAACCGAACAACTAATCAAACCTAGCTAACCAAACCTCACTAACCTAACCCAAGTAACTAACCCAACCAACTAACCGACTTAACCTTGGTAAAGTCTAACCTAAGACCTAGGATGCGACAAAACGTGACGTTGTGACGGACTTGACGGCGGCCTGGGTGCAAGCGTGTGCAAGTTGGCGATGGCAAACAGCACGTAGACGGCGACGGGATTGGAGCGACGATGACGACAACGACGAGCAGCGCAGGGTCGAAATCAACCGACGCCCGATCGTCGTGAATATGTTGGCACAGTGTAGGCTCGACGTCGAGTAGCCAGATTTGTGGAGAAGGCCTATGAGACGTAACCTACGGGGTCTGGTCGATGTCTTGCTTCCAATGACCACAAGCAACTGAGAGGCACACGACTGATAATGACCACGGATGACAGACTGATGTATCGAGTCGGGAAAACTGGTCGTTTTGATTTGATTAGTTGTGCCTGAGACTAGCAGGCAGCGTGAATCAACCATTCATTGATTCTCGTTGGACAAGAAACTCACAGTTCGCTCAAGATTTAGCAAACTCACAGTTCGCTTGAGATTTAGCAGAGCTTGGGCATGATATTTTAGTTGAGTTTCCCTTTGATTTGCGTGTCACTAGTGTTGAGTTGAGGCTAGTGTTGGAAAGGTCACCTCCCCATCTGTAAGCCCCCATATGAGGAGAGCATGGGGGGGGTGAACCTAGGGTTTGAGTGTCTGTCACATGGGCATCTGATTGGATGCCATGTGGACAAAGCTAGAAGGGATTGAGTGATAAGATGGGGCTGCCACATGGACAGCATCTTGGCTGTCATGTGGGCAGCACATCTAGAGCTGTTGTGGGCAAGAATCAAAGAGATGGAGGGTACCCGGAGCTAGGATGAATCTGCAGCAGCAAAAGGCGAAGCAGTAGCCAGCACAAGGAACCCGGAATAAAAAGCGATCACATGGCGCTGACATCTACAGGGTGTACGGCTCTGTACGGAACTGGAAAAGGGCTTGGCAGAGGCGCAGTTATGGCAGGATGTGCAGGTGCAGATGTGGAGCAGCAAATAGGGCTGCTAGGGGGCAGTGGCATGCTTTATATAGGGATGGGCCCTTGCCTAGATTGGAGGGCCAAAGGCCCTAGAAGTGTGGGGCCAAAAGCGCTGGGTTGTGAGCCCTCATAGGGCTGGACCAGCCACAGACTGGTCGGCCAGTTTGCTGCAGGCTGGTCGGTATTTTTGCCAGCCCTTGGGGCCCTATAAAAGGAGGTCCTTGAGGCCTCACTTCTCATCACTTGGAGCAGCAGTTCAGGGAGCAGAAGGAGCAGCAGATCAGCCACTTGTGGGCCCCTATCCAGAAGGAGACAAGAGAGCTGTAGAGCTGCAGACCTAGCTCAGAGTGCTGCCCACCTAGGCTGGTGCAAAAACAGCAAGGTGGAAGGGATTCGGACGGAAAGTCTACAGAAGCTCGAGGTGGAGCACGCGGGCTCGAGTCTAGAGATAGTCAGCTGATAGGAGAAGGACCTTGTGGTAAGATCAGAGGACCACACCATTGGTGGGACTTTGGATCTGTCTCTCTTGTCTTGTGTCCATAGTTTTGGACGGAAATATATATATTTTGGTGGTTTCTCTATCTGGCTGGTTCATTGTCTATTGATGAGTCTACACATCTATTTTATGCACATAAGTTAAGAAGTTTGTGATTCCACACTCCACACGCACACTGTGTGAGCTCCTGGGCATTACTATAAGTCTTCTGCTGTGTGTACCCTCTGTTGGGTCATTTCTAACAGCTAGTGGCTTCTGCTTCTTAGCGTTGGCGTAGCAGCTCTTGGGATTTGAGTGAAGATAAACGGGGAAGCAAGGAAAGGTGCCAGAGTCGGGCTCTGAAACCAATGTAGAAAAGGGGGTAGGGGCAGATTTTGAGAAAGAGGATAGACTAGCAGAAGTGGGGGAGAGAGAGAGGGGAAGAAGGGAGGAGAAGGGGTAGGAGAGAGAATGAGGTAGGGAATAGAGAAAGAAAGAAAGAAAGAAAGAAAGTTTGTTTATTAAAGTCTTTGGAAGACCAATGGGTCTATGAGACTGTGAAAAACCTGGTACAAACGAGCTGTGGTAGTGGAGCTACTAAATGAGCATCCACACCAATGCAAAATGCAAAAAATACAGAATGCCAGTATTAAGTGTCCTAAGTACAACATAGTCACGTCGATGGTCGACTATATATCAATCTCAGCATCAGCATCATCATCAACATCATCATCATCATCATCATCTACAGCAGGACATCAGGGTGGATGAGGCAATGGAGGCATGAAGTTGGCAATAGAGTGCTTTTCGGCCACTCAAAGGTGCAGTCCTAATCGGTCTCCTGGTTGTAGCTCTGCGTCTAACCAGGGCCACTGTGACCCCCGTCGGTCAGGCTCCAACTCTAAACAAGGAGGGGATGTCCCCAAGTGTGATCTGTGTGTCAACCCTCTGTCTGAGCTGTCGGGTCTCAAGCTCCGAGTCACGGTCATGTCAAGGCCTCGTCTCGTGGGGGTCCATCTGAAAGAACTCGGTGATAGAGCTTTGAGAGGGATCAACCGAGGAAGAAGTCTGCTCTTGTCTATGTGCTCGGAGTATCCTCTCGCGGTGTCTAAGTACCTCATGAATGAAATCCAGTACTGATGCAGAGCTTGCAAGGTGGTGGCTATGGTAGAGGAGGAGCAGACAATGAGAGTGATTATGATGATGTCATAGAGGTTAAAGGAAGGGGCAAGGGTAGGGGAAGAAGGGGAAGAAACACGAGAGTGTGAAGGGGTGATGGAAGGGAAAGGCCACAGAAAAGGAAAAGGAAGTTGTGAGATGTGAGGGAACCATCTTCTCAGTTGGTTCTTCCCTACTGCTCTGCTCTTTGCATGGAATTTGTGGCTCCATGACCGAGAGCAAACGATTAGTCTAGGTAATGCACAATACCTTCACCACTTAGCTTCAATTCATCCATGAACATGTGTGGTTCACCACTATATGTATGAGAAGCATGGAACATAGTGATGGAATTGATATAATGCCCAAGTGGCATTTCCTTTTGCTCTCCCACTATGTCCCAATCGTTTTCCATGTTGGTTGTAACAAGCAAGAGGAGGATGTGTTGGCTTTGGACTTGTATGCTTGGATGTCATGGTAAGGGATCCAACTGAAGGCCCAAACATTCAGTTGCACACACGCGCGCACACACACACACACACACACACATATCGGATAGCCATTGCCCAAATACACTCAATACAATCACAAGAAGAAAGTGAGGAAGCCTTTAGCTTTTCTGTGCGAATGCAGGAGCAAGGTCTGTCGCGAAGTAGCTTTACCTTTGTTACCATCTTGAAAGCATGTGGCAAAAAAACGTTGGATACCATTCTCAAAATAGCAAGGCTACTTTTGAGATCCCATGTCGAGACCCAACGGAGTGGGTCTTTAGCCAGTCGTAGATAGGTCAGGTTACTCGTTGTACTAATAACTGAAACACATAATTCAAAATTAATGAGGTTAATCCCATATGCAATGAACTCAGTGCATAGCCCCTCATGATCCTTCGCTCGGCCATTATGAAGTTTCATTACGGCATCCTTTACCCCTCCTCTAGTGAAGAGGGTGCAGGATGTGGGGCGTGGCATGTGTGAGAGGTTAGGGACTAGATGATTTGTGAGTGAGTGGTGAGGGGGACCGTCCTTCTAGAAATCTATGCAAAAAATCCTAGAAAGTGAGAGTGTAGGTAGGAAGGAGGAAGGGAGAGTAGATGTCACATCAAAAGGTACATAGTAGGGGTGGATGGGGACTTATATAGTCCCTCCACATTTTCCACCTAAAGGACCTCTATTTGGCCCCTTTTCTCGCTTCATTACAAGTGAGCTTGGCATTTTGGGCTTCGTAACTCCCTTGTCCTCTCATTTGGTTGTGCATCCCAAGGCTCTTCAGGGTAAGTTTTGAGCTCAGCTGCCTCATCAGCCTTGTTTCTATTATTGGTCGGCCTTCTAGACGGTTGTAGATCGCCAAAACTAAGCTGTGAAGCATTTTGTATGTTTTTGGTACAAACACAATTAGGCACAAGTTCACTTGATAGCTTAGATTTTGTTAAAAGCTCATAAAACTCATATGTTAGTTGATTTTGCACATTTTTTAAGATTGCTGTGGGCAGTTAGGGTAGTGAGGTCATTGGCCGCACAATATACAAGGCACCTGCTTGGGACTGCTCAAATCCTTGACACAGTAGTTGAAACTGCCTCATAAGGCTTCAAGCTTGCATTACAAGCTTACATAGTTGTTCTAAAGCTCTTAAACCATCATGCAATTTGGTGGCGTCCAGACTTTCTTAACATACAGGATGTGCTTGGGGTTGCTCTTGCTGTAAATAAGGATCTCATAGAAGGAAACCATCACAAACTAATAGGTTTCCTATTCATCAATGCAAGGACCAGCATTCGATTAGATACAGCCCCCTCCTTGCGAAAAGTTGTCTTATGCTCATCCCCGTTGATTTGTAGCTAGTGTGTAGCTTGATTTCAGCTTTATTGTTGTAAATTATTTGTTAGAAATATTTATATTTTATAAGGCAGTGGCCAATGTTATGTAATCAGGGACTTTTTTCGTTTATATAAGGTTATTTACCCTTAACCTCAGTTAGAGGTTGAGTTTAGGGGTGAGTTAGCCACCATACACCTAGGTAGGGTTCCCTAGCTTTGTAGTTCATTTGTGTAGCTGCAATTTTATTCTAGCTTGCTTCAGCTCCAATCTCTTGCCTTCTCTTGCTTCCATTTCCAACAATTGGTATCTGAGCAGGTTCCTCCTTGCTCCCACCTCTCCTTGTCCCTCCCATGCCCTCTGGCTTCAATTCTGTTGCACTTTTGTCATGAAGAACTTGGCCAAAACAGCTCTTTTTTGTTGGCAACCCGCATAACTATGAATGTAGGTGGCACGGCTCCAATATGGACCTTTCAGCATTGTGGAGAGGAGTAGGGAATAGGGAAAGGAGGAGGAGGAGGAGGAGGGAGGAGAGTATGAGGAGTAGGAAGAGGACTTAATGAGGGGGTAGAGGAGGAGAGAGAGAGAGAATAGAGGAGAGTATGAGAGGGCAAAGGAGAGTGAGAGGGTAGAGGAGAGTATGAGAGGGCAAAGGAGAGTGAGAGGGTAGAGGAGAGTATGAGAGGGTGGAGGGGAGAGAGAGGGTAGAGGAGGGAGTATAAGGAGTAGGAGGAGGAGGAGACTGGAGAGGGTAGAGGAGAGGAGGAGAGTGGAGGGTAGGGGAGAGAGGGTAGGGAGTATAAGGAATAGGAGGAGGAGGAGACTGGAGAGGGTAGAGGAGAGGAGGAGAGTGGAGGGTAGGGGAGAGAGGGTAGAGGAGAGGAGGAGAGTGGAGGGTAGGGGAGAGGAGGAGAGTGGAGGGTAGAGGAGAGGAGGAGAGTGGAGGGTAGGGGAGAGAGGGTAGAGGAGAGGAGGAGAGTGGAGGGTAGGGGAGAGTGGGAGAGTGGATGGTAGAGGGTAGAGGCATCATGCGAAAACATGCACGAAAAAACCCTAATTAGAGGTTTGACAAAAAATCTTAAGGCCATCTGCTATATCATATGATCAAAATCTACAATCCAGATAGTGCAAGCCTCAACTTGAACCTCCTCCTCCTCATCATCCGTTGCTGTTGCCATCTCCTCCTCCTCATCATCATTAGTAAGGGTATCATCAGGCGTATTAAAACCAATAAACTTGTCATGCGTTTATTCCTGCCTCATCTTGTTAGGCAAACACAAGTTTGCATTAACAAAGACAAGATTGTGCCCTTTATGCTTTGAGACAGTTCCTTTTCTTTGTATGGATGTGGGCAAAGTTGCTCCACATGCGCTCACAAGAGGAGGAGCTACAACCCTGGCTAAGAATCCGAATGGCAAGCAATTGCAGCTTAGGGGAATCAGCTCCATAATCATCTCAGAAACCTGAAAATGCAAAGCTCATAAAATTTAGATGTATGGCAACGCTCATAAAATTTGAAAATTATGAGTCACGACTCGCTATTGACTAAATAGTATTATCTGAACATTGAAACTAGTTAAGATTACCTATCATGCTGGGCATCTGGCCACCCAAATATGCCCTCATTGTGATAACTGGAAAGCTGGTCCTTCATGTTCCGCCGAGCATCCAGAGTTGGCGTCATCTTTTGAAGAGTGAGGTTCCAACCATGGACCACCATCTTATCACTTTGTTGTGCACTTCCCTTGTGTTGAAACTCTGGGTCCAACACAAACGCAGCTGCATGATGGGAGAGTAGTATTGAATCCATATGCTCAGGGACAAGCTTTCCAACTCTCTCAACTTGTGGAGACCTTTCTCTAACACTCTGATATTTTCTATCATGTGATCCATCCCCTCATATACTTTGCCAATATAAGGCTTATCTCCATCAACATTTTTCAGCAACAACACAATTGGCTTACACAAAGCGTATAGGTGTGATGCATCAGCTTAAATGTCTTCTCTGCCTCTACATAAATCATAGACCAACATCCCAAGGGCCTGCTTAGAAATGGGCCATGTATCCCACTCTAGGGTTGCGTTAACCTGCTTAAGTACAGGTCTCATGTCAATGAGTCTTCAAAGCATCAAATAATTGTATGCAAACCTTGTCTCCGCATACTTCAAAAGCTCCTTGCTTGCAAACTTGTGGTACAAGGAGAGAGAAAAATGATGGCGTGTAATAAATGCAACTGTCTCTCTTCCATTGTCAATAACATTTCTTACCTAGGGTAGTTTGCCAATGTCTTTCAACAAATTATTTAAACAATGGGCAACACAAGAACTCTGTTGAATGTGAGGATACCTTTGCTCCAATAATGCACCTGTAGCCTTGTTGGCATTTTCACCATATGAAGCGAGCTGCATAACATTGGATGGGCCCACATATTCCATTGTATCTGCTCACATCTGTGTCAAATCCACACTCTATGGAGTGTATGTAGAAATAAGATCCTCTACAATATGCCGAAATGCCCTCAAGTGAGCGACTTGGCACATCACTCCAATCATATGCAACCAAAGTGATCCCATACTTAACACCATTTCTTCTTCACATAGGCTGAATGGCTTCATTAACTGCCTTCACCTCATCCTCTAGAAGCTTTCCCCTCAATGCATCAAAAGTGGGAGGGGTATTTGTGGGCCCAAATGCTGCAATTTCAGCCACCATCTCCTTGAAATAAGTAGATTGTGCAACATTGAAACGAATTCCATTTGAGTTTAAAAAACCGACCACGTCTTCATCTATCTGTGCCTTTCATTGTGGATAAAGGGTGCTTTGCCTTCGTGCAAATGGGAGAGGTGAAGGAGATTCACTTGGTGTATTGTAGCTGAAGGAACATGTGCACTCCTAGAAGAAGAAACTGTAGTAACAGTAGTAGAGGGAAGAGGAGTCCTTTTTGTAGTAGCCACATGAGAGCCTGAAGTAGCTCCTCCACCAGTGGATTGTGAGAGAAGGGAGAGTGAGAGAGAGCAAGAGAGAGTGAGAGCTGGAAGCTTGGAAGCTGAAAGCTGAGTTGCAATAGAAGAGTGTGAAAAAGTACAACTCAATGAGAGAGAGATAAGGTTTTGTCCTAGTGACAAAACCTTAGTAGTCACTAACCATAGTTAGTGAACTAACTGCGGCTAGGGGGAAAAACCTCTTAAAGAGGGACTAGGACAAAACCTTAGTAGTCACTAACCATAGTTAGTGAACTAACTGCGGCTAGGGGGAAAAACCTCTTAAAGAGGGAAAAGTGCCCCTAACTAGCTTATTATATTACATTGGTCACTGCTGAATTATATCTATAATTCTAACACCCCCCTGCAGTGCCAATGTCATGTACAAGGCTGATCAATCACCAAACGGATATAAGTTCAGGGCACTGCGATATGCCTTAAACTTTTCACGTGGTAGTGCTTTGGTGAAAATATCTGCAACGTTGTCATGTGTGGACACAAAGATCATACTGATCTCTCCTGCATGCAACTTCTCTCTGACGTAGTGATAGTGAACCTCAATGTGCTTTGTGCGAGCATGAAACACTGGATTCTTTGCCACTGCTATGGCACTCTGACTATCAGTGAGAATTGGAGAAGGACCCTCCAAAGACAGATGAAGATCAGCAAATAGACGTCGCAGCCATACACATTCAACTGTTGCTGTGAAAGCTGCCCTGTACTCAGCTTCACATGATGAGGTAGCCACTGTAGATTGTTTCTTGCTCAGCCAGGAAATGCAAGATTTACCCAAAAAGAAACAATTGCCACTTGTGGACTGCCTAGTGTCATAATCACCAGCCCAATCTGAATCACTGTAGGCATGCATCTGCAAGTCAACCCCCTTGGGAAATAGCAAGCCAAAAGACTTTGTGCCCTGCAAATAACGGAAGATGCGCTTAACTGCCTGCCAATGCATAGTTTTTGGGTTGTGCATGTATCTGCTCACCTGAGATACTGCAAGCTGAATATCAGGTCTAGTGTTGCAGAGATATATGAGGCATCCAACAGCTTGACTGTAAAGTGTGGCATCAACTAATTCTCCTGCATCATGCATTGTGAGTTTCAGCCCCGGCTCCATGGGAGTGGCTATGGGCTTACACTCATGCATGTTAAATCTGTCCAAGAGTTTCTGAACATACTTGGACTGAGACATAACAGTGCCACGTCTCTCATGAGAGAACTGGATCCCCAAATAAGAGTGAAGCAGCCCCAAATCTGACATGTCAAAGTTGGTCTGCAAATCAGCTTTGAAATCTGCAATTTTGTCTTCATTGGACCCTGTGAGCAGTAAGTTGCAATTTTGTCTTCATTGGACCCTGTGAGCAGTAAGTCATCGACATAAAGAAGGATGACTAAAATTTCCCCCCCATCCATCTTGATGTAGAGGGTGCTCTCAGTAGGACTATTGTGCAGCCCCTTGCTGGTCAAAAAAGCATGGATCTTGGCATACCATGCACGAGGGGCCTGTTTCAGCCCATATAAAGCTTTGTTGAGCTTGCATACTTGAAGTGCATTTGCTGTAATTTCAAAGCCTGGAGGTTGTTTGACATACACCTCTTCCAGCAAGTCCCCATTTAAGAAGGCTGTTTTTATGTCCAACTGATGAACATGCCACTCAAAATGTGCAGCCATTGCAATAACTGATCGGATGGTGGTCATCCGGGATATAGGAGCGAATGTCTCCTCATAATCTATGCCCTTTTTCTGAGCATAGCCTTTAGCAACCAGCCTTGCCTTATATCTGTCAATGGAGCCATCTGGCTTCCGTTTGACCTTGAAAACCCATCGTGTGCCAATGGCATGTTTACCCGGTGGCAAGTCTACAACATCCCAAGTCTGATTTTTTGCAATGGATTGCAACTCATCGTGCATGGCATTCATCCAATGCACATTATCCTTTGCCTCTTCGAATGTGGTAGGCTCCTCCTCATCAAGAAGAGTACTTGCATATGCTGATTCCACTGAATTAGCACCTTCCATGTGCCTTGCTGCACTGCGAGTCCTGCCAGGTAACGGAGCATCAATTTTACTCTCCCTGAGAGTCTGTAACAGCCAGTTTGGGACTGTTTTTGCTGCATGTATGTCTGCAATTTCTTGCTGCACCACCTGTTCCACTGCCTGTGGAGGGGGCAAGACATCTTGTGGCGAAACTAAAGCATCTGAAGGTTGCTGCAAATTCTGATTGGAATGAGAAAAATCAGCAGGGGAACCCAAAGCAATGGGTAGCAACCCCTCAAAGACATCCTTTGAAAACGAAGGCATTTGAAATTCAGCCTGAGTATGAGCTGAATTTTCAGAAAATATCACATCTCTACTTACTATGATCTTGCGTGTAGCAGGATTGTAGAGACGGTACCCCTTGCTTTCTGCACTATATCCAACAAATATGCATTTGATGGCTTTATTTGACTACTTGTGCCTAAATTCAACTGGCACATGGGCATAAGGAAGGCATCCAAAGACTCGGAAGTGATCCACTGAAGGCTTCTTGTCATTCCAGACCTCAAAAGGAGTTTTGGTTTTTAAAGCCTTAGTGGGAGCCCGATTCAAAATGTAATTGGCACACATCAAACCCTCTAGCCAGAATTTGTGAGGCATGTGTTTGCTTTTCAGCATACATCTGTCCATCTCCATGAGGGTTCTATTTTCCTCTCAGCTTTGCCATTTTGCTGAGGGGTCAGCCTGACTGTGAGCTGATGCACAATACCCTTGCCTTTCAGAAAAGTAGCAAATTCTGCCGACAAGTATTCCCCACCTCTATCTGTGGGCAATGTCTGTATCTTGAGTCCAGTTTCATTTTCAACCATGGTTGAAAAGTGTTTAAACACCATGAACACTTCAGATTTGTGTTTCAGCCCATAAACCCAAGTAAAATTGGAATCATCAATAAATGTAGCGAAGTAGAGATGACCATTCAACGATGGAGTCCTCATGGGACCACAGACATCACTGTGTATAAGCTGTAATTTGCGGACAGCTTTAACTGAACCATCCTTCTTGAAGGGGAATCTATGCATCTTGCCTAAAATGCACCCTTCACAAGCATGTGGAGGAGGTATCTCAAGAGGTGGCAATGCATCAACCATAGAATACTTCTGAAGTGTCATCAAGCTGTTGTAATGCATGTGGCCATATCGGGCATGCCATAATTCTGCATTCTGCATGGCAGCTGTAGGGGTAGAAACTACAAGAGCATGGGCTGCGCTTTTCTCAAAAATATCAAGCTGAAAAAGCCCACGCAGCAAAGTACCAGATAACCTTAAGGCATAGTCATCTTCCCTGTCTCGGACAGCACATTTGTCATCCTCAAAGATGACCTGAAATCCACCTCTGTTAAGAGTGGACACTGAAAGAAGATTTTTGGTTATGCTAGGCACATATAAGACATCTGAAAGTCTGAAAATTGAGCCATCAATGGCTGTGAGCTCAACATCTCCTGTGCCACGTACTGAATATGATGAGTTGTTGGCACAAGTGACTTTCTTACCAACGGGAGGTGGATGCAAGGAAGTAAAAAGACACTTCCTAGAAGTGATATGCTTGGATGCACCGCTGTCAAAATACCAAGTGTTCAGTGTTTCATTGACACTGAAAGTAGATGCATCTGTAGAAGAGTCATAACTGCAAGTCAAAAATGCATATGTATCATCACTGCAAGTGGTTGTACTATCCCGAGCATCTGGAACAGCCAACCTAGAATCTGAAATGCAGATAAAAAGGCATAATCCTGTCCAACAAAGTTGGCTGCAGCATCCCCACTGTCAGATGCATGAGGAGCTGAATCTGAAACAACCATACCTGAGCTGTTTTTCTTTTCTTTTGCAAGCCTTTTCCTGCATTCTGCTATGTGATGACCTGGCTTTTTCAAGTAGTGACAAAAACCGTTCTTCTTGGGCTTACTTGCATCATTTTTAGCCTTTTGGGAAGGCTGTCCTGACCCACTGGAAGGCTGATTTATTGATGTCTTTGCCTGTCCCTTTGTTTTTGATTTAAATTTTGAGAGCATGGCTTGTTCACCTGCACGTGAAGCCAAATTTTTCCTGGTCTGCTCTTCCTGAAGCAGAAGTCCTATCAACTCATGAAAAGTGAGAGGATTTGCACCCCCCCTCAATGATAAGTTCAGCGAGGTATGAAAGCTGAGATAAGACTCAGGAAGAGAATTCAGAGTGGTTGTAATCATCTCTGAATCAGGAATAATTTCATCTATGTTTAACAATTGCTCTTTGAGATCCTGTAGCTTTGTGAGGTGGACTGACATGGAGTCACCCTCTTCCATATGTGTATTACTCAACTCTCTTTTCAAGAAAGATACCCTTGCATCATTCCGAGCTGCATACATGCTTTCCAAAATATCCCACGCTGCCCTGGAGGTCTTACACGACCGGATATGCGGAATGATAAATCTTTTGACTGAAAGAGAGATGCACGACAAAGCTAAGGCATCCCGTGAATCGCATCTCTTTTGCTCTGGAGTAGTGATTGTAGCTGCACCACCAACTTGTCCTGCAGCTGCACCCTGTGCACGACCTCTTCCACCTCCTTTTTGAGGAGGGGTAGCAGGCGCAATATTTGCTGGTCGGATCTCATCCCCATTGACATAATCCCATAAATTGCGAGAAATCAGAATATTGCGTACCATGAAACTCCAGAGGGAGTAGTTGGTACCATCCAACTTGTCTTCCTGTGAAAGACCACCGAACTGGAAGTCATTTTGGTTTTGATGGGCCATACTTGAGAAAGAGATTGAAGCAGATACAAAGCTGAATTCCCTTACTGGGAATGAAATGCACAACTCCCAAAAATCACAGCCAAGCACGGGCTGTAAATGCAACTTAGAATTCTGTACTTGCACTGTCAGAAATCTGTCCAAGCATCAAAAAACTCTCCAGAATCTGCCAAAAGTGTTGCAAAGCACTCCAAGAAAGGCAGTATGAACTGAAAACTCCGGAAATTGCTCTCCCAACACAAAAGCCCCAAATTTCTTCAAGAAGTTGTACTGCAGAACTGAAAGCCCCAAATTTCGAGCTTGAAATTGCAACCAGAAAGCGGCACAAGGACTGAAAGCCCCAAATTTTGCAACCTCAGCAGAAAGCCCCAAATTTTTGACCAAATCTGTAATTTTGCTCCAGGTGTAGGTCAGAAACTACACAATGATTGCAATGTCTGCAACAAACAAAATGCCCCAAATTCTTCCAGAAAACGGAGCCAAACAATGGCTATCTCAAAATGCGCCTGCCAAAGATCACCTGCTTGTTTTCCTGTACAAAATCAAAGTACTACCTGCTGTACGGAAGCAGTAGTACGAAAGTGTTGTACGGAGTACGGACGACGGGAGCTGTACGGAGTACGGACGACGGCGCTGTATGGAGTACGGACGGCGAGGTACGGCGAGCAGATTTGTACGGCGCAGGTCTGTATGGCGCAGGTCTGTACGACGCAGATCTGTACGGCGTACGGACGATGTACGGCGAAATGGAGGAGCGCAGGTATGGCAGGATTTCGTACAGTCGTATGGACTGTACGGACGAGGTGTAGCAGATTGTAGCTGGAGCTCAACGGAGAATGCGTAGGGAGCTGGATCTAATGCTCTGATACCAAATGTGAGAGAAGGGAGAGTGAGAGAGCAAGAGAGAGTGAGAGCTGGAAGCTTGGAAGATGAGTTGCAATAGAAGAGTGTGAAAAAGTACAACTCAATGAGAGAGAGATAAGGTTTTGTCCTAGTGACAAAACCTTAGTAGTCACTAACCATAGTTAGTGAACTAACTGCGGTTAGGGGGAAAAACCTCTTAAAGAGGGAAAAGTGCCCCTAACTAGCTTATTATATTACATTGGTCACTGCTGAATTATATCTATAATTCTAACATGGATATAGTCTTTGGTCTCTTCGCAGGAGGAAATGCCTCAACCTCTCTTGCCAACCTTGGTTTCTTTGCCTCGGAGATTACACTGCATAGAGTAATTCCCTCTCCCTTGATGCCAAGAAGATGGGCCTTCACCCTATCACGGATCCCACCTCTTTTAAATCCACTACCTGCACAAGAAGTTGCGAGTGCCTCCCTTCTTGGTGTCATAGGAACCCAGTAGATCAACTACACTACACCAAAAATCTGCTTGGCCTCGGGATGAGACTTAGGGATATGGCTTCTTGAAGCCATCGAAGCTTGAAAGAGGGCTGGAACTAGAAAGAGGGATGAAGGGCTGAAAGAGAGGGCTGAAAGTTGAACAAAGGGGGCTGAAAGAGGGGGCCAAAGAAGGGTTGAAAGAGGAATGAAAGAGAGGGCTGAAGAAGTGGAGGCTGAGCTATGAAGGAGGGCTGAAGGGAGTGGATGATGGAGGGCTGAAGCCTCTTATAGGAGAGAGAGGACTCCTGAGGAGTGAATGGGGCTCAAGGAGGGCTGGAAAACCGTCAAAGGTTCAAGAGTATGAGGCTGAAGGAGTGGCGGGAGTGCAAGTTTGAAATCACAAAATAGGGGAGGGGGTTTGTCGCTCTTTCAGGATGCCATCGTAGGGGTCTGAAACGTTTCAGCTGTAAAACGACGTTTCATGTTTGGGGCCTTCTTGAAACAGCGTTCCAGAGCAAGCTAGGCACTGAAACATGTTTTAGCGTAACTGTGCCTCCAAGTGCATTTCAGTTCATACAGTTGGGGATTTGTTCTTTTTTTCAAAATAGAGATAAAAATCAGTCATTTATTGCTTGCTGAGTCAAGCATTCTCAAAGGAAAGCACATATAGCTCGTGGGAGATCATTTTGAGTTCATCTTGGAGCTCTTTTTGGAGGCATTTTGCAGCCCATCTTGGAGCTCTTTTTGGAGGCATTTTGCAGCCCATTTGCATGGGTTTTGGTTTGGTAAACTTTCAGTTTTGTAAATGCTTGCATTGGGAGTTATTTTCCCGTTCCATTGCTTGCATTTGTTTGCCCTTGTGCCATTGGGGTTTGCCTTTACATGTACAATCAAGCCAAGCTTTGACTGGTTTTTAAGGGAAAATTTTGAGATTGTAGCACATATCCCGGCACGGGATCTTTCTGGTATATTTGAGGGGCATCGTTAAACCTAGTATAAGCTTTGGTAGTGATATTCGTTAGTTGAGCAGAGTGTGCACAACAAGTGAACTTTGTTGAGATTTATTTGCCTCTTTTTGTTTGCTTAAATGGCACAACAAAATTCGAATGATATCTATTAGTTGCTTGCTTAGGAGGATTGGTTGGATGGCACCAACTACCCTCTTTGTAGTTTTTTGATTCACAATTTGTTGTTTGCCAAGGGCGCTGAGGATTATGCTAAAGGTTATGAGGCCCGTCTTGGTCCTATGGCACTGGGGTCGTGGTGGTGGTGCAGGTTGTGGGCAACAGGGACAGCAAGTTGCCCGGGTTGGGCAAGTACCTGCAAGAATTACTTTTGAGCAAAGGAGATGGGATACATGTAATGCTCAAGTCTTGTCTTTGATTTCACTAAATATCAAGAGTTTCATTGTCCTTGATATTGCTAAAGATGCGTGGGATATTTTGGAACATAAGTGGTACTGGACATGCACATGCACATGCAGGTGGGAAAGATAAAAAGGATGCCTCAACGCCTTCAAGAAGGCAAGTATCATTGTTGTAAAAAGCTTGGTGATCACATCAGTGAATGCCCCTGGAGGCTTGCAAAAGAGGAGAAGAAAGAGTCTAATATGGAGTTTCAGGCTCAGCTCAACATGCAGGCGCCGATGATACTTCTGCTGCATGATTGGGCCTTCTTTACTTGCAACTATGATGTTTTTTGGGAGTCACACATTTTCAGCGTAAATGAGCTAGCTAAGACATGGTACTTTGATAGCGGCGCTTCTCGCCATATCACCTCACATAAATCTTTCTTTGATAAGCTATCTAGTCCACCGGTTTGTTAGAAAATAGGAGGGAATGAATCACTCAAACCTCCACCCAAGATCTCTCCAACTCTCACACACTCAACTCAGATAGATGATCACAAATGCAACAAACACACACTCAGAAATATAGATGGAGAGAGAGAGAGTATATTCATCCACCGGATGGTGGGCAGAAAATGGCTCCAAGGGAGCAATACAAAACTCAGCAGGGTGCTGGAAAACAATGATGAACTCTCTCTCAGAAACTGCTCCAGATCTGAGTACAGAACACAGCCTTGGAGTGGGGCTTTCAGTTTCACACTGGATGCTGGGCTGAATGGAGAAGTGGGCCTTTTAGGCCTTTTATAGGCACTGCCCAGGGCCCTTCAGATGACCGACCAGCAGGGTCGGTAACCCTATCTGGTGGCTGACCCCTGTCTGGTGGCCGACCACATGGGCCCCATTAAACCGCCCAGGGTTGGCCCTGGTCGGTGGCCCTGGTTGGGCCGACTTGGCCTGCCACAGGCTTCTATATAAGGGTGCCCTGTGCAGCCAGTCTGTGCTGCTGCAGGAGCCTCCACGTGAGGCCTAAAGCCCCTATATACCTGCTGTTGCAGGCAGCGACCAGCCCGTGTGCTGGTCGCCTATTTCTGCCATGCTGTCCTCCCTCTGATCTGGCCTGAGTCTCTCTCCCAGCCCTCCTACCTCTTACTGCCCCTTGTCCCCTCAAATCGGGGGCTCACAGGTGGGCACAGTGAGAATCTAACATGGTTGGCAAGTTAGTTTCTTGTGCCAACAATTCTTCTTATCCAATGAAAGGGATTGGAGGATTTTCACTTATAGCTGTGGATGGTTCAGATTTTCGCATCGAGGATGTTTCGTATGTCCCTGGGATTAAGACAAATTTACTTTTTGTCTCTTCTTTCTTTCGAAGAGGTTACCAGGTCATCTATTACAAGCCAGGCCACGCCCAATGACCGTCTTCACCACAAGTAGCACCACCTATACTTAGAGGGGCCACATACTGCCACCAACATCTTGAGCACCCTAGCATACTAGATACGTTGTGATGAGAACTTCTCATATTGAACATGGACCAATGTGACCATGTACATGGCATGTAGAGCTAGACAACTAACCTTGAGGACTTCAGTCATATTGAAAGATATTGTGAAGAGCATAAACCAGCAACTTAGTGTTAGAATTATTGATAAATTCTAGGCAGTGACCAATGTAAAGCCAATAAGTGGGTTAGGGGCACTTTTCCCTCCTTTAGAGGTTTTTTCCCCTAACCACAGTTAGTTCACTAACTACGGTTAGTGAAGGATAAGGTTTGTCACTTAGACAAAACCTTATCCCCACTTTGTATTGCTTTACTCTTCTATTGCATATTTGACGTTTTGCACTCTCTCTCCCATTTCTATCATTTGGTATGAGAGCAGCTAGAGCTCCCGGACTTGCTCTCACCGACAAGCTTCAGCCCAAGCGTGAGAAGCTCCCTACCTGCGCATCTTTCCGTACAGCCATAGCTGGCTGTTCCGTACAACGTCCGTACCAGCCATTTGCGGCACAGCTTTGTCACCTATCCGTACACGTTGTTCAGGGCCGTACCGTCGTACAGATTTCTTGCTCCAACATTTACACGTGCGATTGTACCATACAGAGCCGTACTATGCATATCTGTTGTACCTATGTTAGTCGACGACCGTACGTAAATCCACCATATTGCACAGGTACTTGTCGTATTGATTGCGCCAGCCAGTCGTACAACGCCATACAACTAGCTCCAACCTGCCGTACAACGCCGTATAGCTCCAGTCAGTTGCATTGTACAACTGTACGATTGTTTCTGTACAGCTGGTTTTTGTGTTCTTGTCATTTGTTCTTCAAGTGCATTGCACAGGAAGCCATTGTTTGGGTGTGGCTTCTAGCAAATGGTTGGTCAACAGTGACCACATTTGGTGAAAATTTAGGCATTTGGTGAAATTTGGGGGCTTCTGTTGAATTTGCCCCAATTTCAGCTCAATTTCTTTCAAAAATCTGGGGGCTTCTGTACATTCTTGGACAAGTATTGTAGGTAGATTGCAAATTTATCAAGAGTTTGGGGCTTTTGGACTTGCATTGCAATTTTTGTAATAGTTGGGGCTTTCAGTCAATTTGCCCTCTTCTGGTTGCAATTTTTGGCAAGAAATTGGGGCTTTTGCAATTGGATCGCAATTTTGCAGTGGAAGAGCAATTTGGGAGCTTTGCAGGCTTTTTGGACTCAGTTTGAGTCACATTTGAGCATTTGGAAATTTTTTGCAGATATTTTACTCTGGTGCATTTTGAGCCATTGTTTGGTTGAGGATTCAAGCAAGTGCATTTTGAGATTGTGGGTGTGCTCATTTGGACACATTGGCAGTAGAATTTAGTTCTTTTGCAGATAAATTGCGAATTGGGGCTTTTAGTCAATTTGCCTCCTTTTGAGTTGCAATTTCTTACAAAAATGCTTTTTGCTTTACACTGCAATTTCTTGCATTTTTGGGGCTTTCAGGCAATTTGCCCTCTTTTGGATGCAATTTCCTTGAAGAAATTGGGGCTTTTGGCATTCTGATGCAATTTGGCAGTATACAAGCATTTTGGGACTGTTGCAGGCAATTTTGAGTGACATTGGAGAGCATTTGCAGGATAATTGAAGTGCATTCTAAGCCTTTGATAGGCTGTGACAGTATTTGTCACTGTGGGCAGATTTTTCTTGTGCATTTTACATCCCAGGAAGGAATTTTACTTGGTCAGTTTGCTGTATTTTTTGAGATTATCTAGTGAAAATGGCTCAGAACAACCCCAATGAGGTGTTCGGAGTTCTCACACAGGAGGATAAGTTGGATGGCACCAACTACTCCTTGTGGAGTTTCATGGTTCGCAATATCTTGGTTGGCAGACATTTTTGGAATTATGTCAGTGGAGATGAAGCAAGACTAGATACAATGACTACACTGTTGGGGTAGAGGTGCAAATGCAGCACAAGTAGTTGGAGTTGTCGCTCCAGGAGCTCCCACAGTAGAGCAGAAAAGATGGGACTCCAGAGATGCACAAGCTCTTTCAGTTATTTCTCTTTTTGTCAAGAGGTTCATTATACCTCATATTCGGTCATGCAAGACATCTATGGCAGCTTGGGAGATACTGGAGAGTATGTTTGTAGCAAGAAATGATGCCAAGGTTTCCTTCCTAAAGCGAGAACGTTCCCATACGCATATGGAGGAGGGAGATGTTAGAATTATTGATAAATTCTAGGCAGTGACCAATGTAAAGTCAATAAGTGGGTTAGGGGTACTTTTCTCTCATTATAGGTTTTTCCCCCTAATTACAGTTAGTTCACTAACTACGGTTAGTGAAGGATAAGGTTTGTCACTTAGACAAAACCTTATCCCCCCTTTGTATTGCTTTATACTTTTTTCTATTGCATATTTGACGTTCAGCTTACACTCTCTTGCTTCCTGTTCTCTCACTCTCCATTTCCATCATTTAGTATCAGAGCAACTAGAGCTCCCGGACCTGCTCTCACCCACAAGGTTCAGCCCAAGTGTGAGAAGCTCCCTACCAGCGCATCTGTACAGCCATAGTTGGCTGTTCCATACAGCTTTTGTACCAGCGCCGTCCGTACCAACATCTGTGGGACAACATCCATCTGCCGTACAGCTACGTCACCTGTTCGTACACGTTGCTAACCGTAATGTGCATATCTGCTGTACCTGCAGGCAATCCGTACAGCATGGACTTCTGTACTTGCAAGTAGCGATCGTACATTGTACAACGTACGACGATTGTACTACTCTGTCGTATGGCGATTGTACACTTGCCATCTGTGCAGCTCGCCTTCTGTGTCCGTACAACGTACGGTGTACCTACACCTTATCTGCGCACGTGTGACCGTACAACTGTATGGTGTACCTACACATCTCCCTGCAGCAGTCCGCACTAGTACGGGACTGCTTCATCTGCAGGTGTTGTGGTGGAGAAGACTCTCTGCAGGTTATTTTCTTTGCAGGTACATTTTGTAGGGAGCCATTGATTGGATGTGGATTCAAGCAGGTGCATTTTGGGATTGTGGGTGTGCTCATTTGCACACATTAGCTGTAGAATTTGGTTCTTTTGCAGATAAATTGCAAATTGGGGCTTTCAGTCAATTTGCCCCTTTTAGAGTTACAATTTCTTGCAAAAATTTGGGGCTTTTTGCTTTACACTGGAATTTCATGCATTTTTGGGGCTTTCAGACAATTTGCCCTCTTTTGGATGCAATTTCCCTAAAGAAATTGGGGCTTTTGGCATTCTGATGCAATTTGGCAGGTTACAAGCATTTTGGAAGTGTTGCAGGCAATTTTGGACTCATTTTGAGCGACATTGGCAAATTTTGCAGTGTTTTTTTGGCAGATTGAGAGCATTTGCAGGATAAGTGAAGTGCATTTTGAGCCTTTGATAGGTTGTGACAGCATTTGTCACTATGGGCAGATTTTCCTTTGCAAAACATCCCAGGAAGGGATTTTACTTGGTCAATTTGCTGTATTATTTGAGATTATCTGGTGAAAATGGCTCAGAACAACCCCAATGAGGTGTTCGGAGTTCTCACATAGGAGGATAAGTTGGATGGCACCAACTACTCCTTGTAGAGTTTCATGGCTCGCAATATCTTGGTTGGCAGACATTTTTGGGATTATGTCAGTGGAGATGAAGCAAGACCAGATACATCGGCTACACTTGTCACTCCTATAGTTGGAGGTAGGGGTAGAGGTGCGAATGCAGCACAAGTAGTTGGAGCAGCTGCTCTAGGAGCTCCCATAGCAGATCAGAAAAGATGGAACTCTAGAGATGCACAAGCTCTTTCAGTCAAGAGGTTCATTATACCTCATATTCGGTCATGCAAGACATCTATGGCAGCTTGGGAGATACTAGAGAGTATGTTTGTAGCAAGAAATGATGTCGAAGTGAGAACTTTCCCATATGCATATGGAGGAAGGAGATTCCATGAATTCTCATCTCACAAAGCTTCAGGACTTCAGGGAACAATTGCTGAATATTGATGAAGTCATTCCGGATTCAGAGATGATCACCACCACTTTGAACTCTTTTCCTGAGTCCTATCTTGGTTTTCACACCTCGCTGATTGAGGGGGGTAGCAATCCTCTCTCTTTTCATGAGTTGGTAGGACTTCTATTGCAGGAGGAGCAGACTCGCAGAAATATGGCAACCCAGGCTGGCGAGCATGTTATGCTCTCCAAGTTCAAGCGTAAGGGTAAAGGGCAGCAAAAGCCACATGCCAATCAGCCCACACATCAGCATAAAGCTGATTTTGGACAGCCTTCTTATAAGGCAAAGGGTGATGCAAATAGGCAGAAAAAGAAGGGCATTTGTCATTATTGCAAGAAGCCAGGTGATTATATTGGGGAATGCAAGAAGCGCATAGCCAAAGAGAAGAAAAGGGACATAGGTATGGCTATGTCAGATGCGTCAGCTCCACATTCTCATGATGGGGGGGGGATGTTGTAGCCAACTTTGTGGAAGAGCACTATGCCTTCTAAAGATTTTCCCGTGGATAGTTCAGATGCTACAGCCACTAATGATGCTGACCCATATGCTTTTTTGACTTGCAGCTATGATCCTTCAAAGGATGCATGCTCTCTTAGTGTCAATGAGACACTCCATACTTGGTATTTTGACAGTGGTGCTTCAAAGCACATCACTTCCAAGAAGAGTTTGTTTGCATCTTTGCATCCTCCACCCACTGAAAAGAAGGTGACTTGTGCAAATGATTCTTCTTATTCAGTGGGTGGAGTGGGAGACATTATTCTCACATCCACTGATGGCACAGATTTCAGAATTTCAGATGTTCTCTATGTACCAGGCATAAAGAAGAATTTACTTTCAGTGTCCTCTCTCAATAGAGGATGATTTCAAGTTGTTTTTGATAATGACAAGTGCGTAGTTAGAGACAAAGAGAATGACTGTAGATGCATGCTCACAAGTAAGAAGTTGCCTCACAGGTTTTGGCTTGAAGGCCTCATGCGTGCCAACTATATTTTGAATCGGGCTCCTACAAAGGCTTTGAAGACGAATCACTCCCTATGAGGCATGGCATGGGAGAAAGCCTTCAGTGGACCATTTAAGAGTTTTTGGTTGTGTTGCATATGCCCACGTGCCAGTGGAGTTTAGACACAAGTTGTCAGATAAGGCACTCAAATGCATTTTCGTGGGATATAGTTCACAAAGCAAAGGCTATCGTCTCTACAATCCTGCTACACACAAGATTTTTGTTAGTAGAGATGTTATATTCTCCGAAAATTCAGCACATACACATACTGAATTTCAGATTCCAGCTTCTTCATATGATGTGTTTGAGGGGATGCTTCCTATAGCATTTGGTTCCCCCGCTGAAACTTAGAATTTACAACAATCTCCTCCAGATCCACATGCCCTGATTCAGCCACTGGCTGATTTAGTACCACCTCGGGGTGTGGATGAAGTTGTCAGACAAGAGATTCAAGAGATACACGCAGCCAAAAAAGTCCCGAATTGGTTTCTTTAGACTCTCAGGGAGAGTAGGCTTGAGGCTCCATTGCTTGGCAGGGCTCGTAGTGCCGTAAGGCACGCAGGGGGGGCTCCTTGAGTTGAGACAGCTTATGCAGGGACTCTTTTTGATGAAGAGGAGCCCGACTCTTTTGAAGAAGCAAAGGATAATGTGCATTGGATGCAAGCCATGCACAATGAGTTGCAGTCCATAGAGAAAAATCAGACATGGATTGTTGTGGATTTGCCACCAGGTAAGCATGCCATCGGTACAAAATGGGTTTTCAAGGTCAAACGGAACCCCGATGGGTCCATTGATAGGTACAAAGCAAGGCTGGTTGCCAAAGGATATGCTCAGCAAAAGGGCATTGATTATGAGGAGACATTTGCTCCTACATCCAGGATGACAACCATAAGAACTGTTATTGGCATGGCTGCACATTTGGGTTGGAAAGTCCATCAGTTGGACATAAAAACAGCATTTTTAAATGGAGACTTGTTGGAAGAGGTGTATGTGAAACCACCTCCAGGCTTTGCGGTATCAGATGATGCACGTAAGGTATGCAAGTTGAATAAAGCTTTATATGGGCTGAAACAGGCCCCCCGTGCTTGGTATGCAAAGATAGATGTCTTTCTGTCCAGCAAGAGTTTCAGCAATAGTCCAACTGAAAGCACCCTCTACATCAAGAAGGATGGGGGGAAATCTTGGTCATCATTCTTTGTGTAGATTTAGCTCTGAGGGCCAAATGGTGATAAAATTGCAGATTTCAAGGCTGAATTGAGAGCCACTTTTGACATGTCAGATTTGGGCATGTTACATTATTATTTGGGGTTCCAATTCATTCAAGAGAGACGTGGTATCATTATGTCTCAATCCAAGTATGTTCAAAAACTCTTGGATAGATTCAGGATGCAAGATTGCAAGCCTATAGCTACTCCCATGGAGCCAGGGCTGAGGCTTACAATGTATGATGCAAGAGAATCTGTAGATGCCACACTCTACAGTAAGGCGGTTGGATGCCTCATATATCGGTGCAATACACGGCTCGATCTTCAGTTTGCAGTATTTCAGGTGAGCAGGTATATGCACAGCCCAAAGACAACACATTGGCAGGCTGTAAAATGCATCTTACGTTACTTGCAAGGTACAAAGTCTCATGGCTTGATGTTTCCTAGGGGGGGTGACTTGCAGATGCATGCTTACAGTGATTCAGATTGGGCCGGAGACTATGGCACTAGGCAGTCCACAAGTTGTAATTGTTTCTTTTTGGGCAAAGCTTGCATTTCTTCGCTGAGCAAGAAGCAATCTACTGTGGCTACTTCCTCATGTGAAGTTGAGTACAGGGCAGCTTTCACAACAACAGTTGAATGTGTTTGGCTGTGTCATTTGCTTGCTGATCTTCATCCTTCATTGGAGGGTCCTTCTGTGATTCTCACTGATAGTCAGATTGTTATAGCAGTGGCAAAGAATCCTGTGTTTCATGCTCGCACGAAGCACATTGAGGTTTACTATCACTATGTCAAAGAGAAGTTGCATGGAGGAGAGATCAGTATGATCTATGTGTCAAGACATGACAATGTTGCAGACATCTTTACCAAAGCACTTCCACGAGAGAAGTTAGAGGCATTTCGTAGTGCTCTGAACTTATCTCCTTTTGGTGATTGATCATTTCCTTATACATGACATTGGCACTGCAGGGGGTGTTAGAATTATTGATAAATTCTAGGCAGTGACCAATGTAAAGTCAATAAGTGGGTTAGGGGCAATTTTCCCTCATTTAGAGGTTTTTCCTCCTAACCACAGTTAGTTCACTTACTACGGTTAGTGAAGGATAAGGTTTGTCACTTAGACAAAACCTTATCCCCCCTTTGTGTTGCTTTACTCTTCTATTGCATATTCGACGTTCTGCACTCTCTCTCTTGCTTCTTGCTCTCTCTCCCATTTCTATCAGTTAGGATAGCAACAATCTTGTTATAAGTTACATATCAACACTTGATTAAAGTTTCAATGGTAGGTTTCAAGCACAATAACCTTCTAGGAATATCTACACAATGCAATTACTATAAAAACTATGCCCATTCAGCAGATAGTACCAACTTTGATCAACATCTCAAAAAGAACCCTCGTCACCATTTGGCAGGGATATCATTCACATCCTGTGTGCCATTTGGGAGCGCGTGACTTTAAGATGTAGGGCGACCATCAAAAGGTAGGAGCATTCTTGCAAATCTTGGCCTGTAGATATCTTTTATTTCTTTATTGAGCGAGGTATTTCCTGGATGTATAGATCTCCATCCTAGTTGTTAGGCCTTGTTCTATAGTTTCCTCGGGTAGTGAGCTGGGTTCTCCAGGAGTAGGCTAGTTTTTTCATGACATTTAGTTTTTCTCCTCTTGTCCATGATCAACACCTTTCGGATTGTAGCTTTGTGCATTAGAAGAAAGTTCTTTTCTTTGAAAAGAAAAGAGAAGACTGTAGAATGGAGGCAGTAGAAGTGCTTAGTAGAAGCAATTGGAAGCATTCTATTGCCCACGCAATTGGTGAAGAAAATGTACTTTTAAATGTTCTCTGTGTGTCTAATCTTTGGAAGAATTTGTTTTTTGTTAGCTAGATCACAAACAACACGATGAAGGATGAATTTGACGACGGAGGAGTTCCTAATCTTATCGAAGGCTACGGGAAAGGTTGTGACAAGAGGAACATAGAAATAAGGGCTCCACAAAATTAAGACATTGTTGGCCCACGTGGATACATGCAGTTTGACGTTGTGGGATGAGAGGTTTTTGAATGCTAGCTACCATGAGACTCTCTTAGAGAGAGATACAAAGAGCTAGATTTGTGGCTGCTTCCATACATCACATATAGTAGAGAGGTTTGTCAGGCTTGTATGGAGGGCACACCACATTGGGTTTCGCAAAGAGCCAAGGTGTCACTGGAGTTTGTTCATTTCGACATGTGTGGAAAGATGTCCACAAAATCATTCTTCGGAGCTAGGTATTATTTTACTTTTGTTGATGATTTCAAGAGATAGATATGGGTCTATGGCATTGCAAAGAAGCTTCAAACCTTCATTGAGTACAAGGAATGGAGGCATGTGTGGTGAAAGAGTCAAGAAAGAAAGTCCATATCTTTGGAATTGATTGAAGGGGGAGAGTTCACTTCAGAGCGTTAAGAGGCTTTCAACGCCTACTGCAAGAAAGAAGGGATCAAGAGACAGTTGACTAGACACACATCCTAGCAAAACGGGGTAGTAGAGAGAGAGAATCGAATAATTATAAAGATATGGCTATGTAGATAACTTCTAGATCTTTTTGGGGTGAAGCGGTCCATGTGGTTGTTCACATCTTGAACAAGACAAAGACCAAGGAAGTTGAAGGCAAAACTCCATACGATGCATACTATAGTAAGAAACTCATCATTTCTCATTTGAGGATTTTTGGTTTTGATGCTCATGCACATGTGAACAAAGCATATAGACCAACAAGAGCAAGAAGTGCATCTTTGTTGGGTACAGTGAGCTTATCGGCTATATGACCCAGAGACAAAGAAGTGGTTGGTGAGCATAGATTTTGTTTTTTAGGTGATAGAGTTCGAGCCACAAGCAATCGGAGCAGAAGCTCCAAAGACCCCATGCTTGCTATTATGCAAGAAAAAGAGTCTAAATATCCGGAGATTGAAGATTTAGAGTTAGAGTGTGAGGCACCAAAGCGAATAAGATGGACCTTGGTAGAGCAAAGAGAGCTACCAAGATGGTACTTGAAGACCTTAGAGGATTCAAGAGTGAGAGATTCTAGAGTCTCGTTTAGAGGTAAGGAGGGCTGAGACGAAAGCACCAATTGTAAACTATGCTCTAATGGTTTAGATCTAAAAGATCATAGAACCAAGGACCTTTGAAGAAGCAAAGAGAGTTCTAGAGTGGCAGGCTGCCATGGAAGCAGTAATGGAGGCCATTCTGTTGAGACTTGGTTGATACACCCTAGAAGAGGGAGATTATAGAAACCAAGTGGGTTCACCTCGCCAAGTACAAATTTTATGTTTGGCTTGTTGGCATCAAAGCATATGCACCGGATCGGCACTACTTCAGAGAGAATTTTGCTCCTACAGCCAAGATGACAACTAGATATTTGGCTGCTCACCATACATGGCCAATATTTTCAGATGGATATGGAGTCTTCCTTTCTAAATGGTTAGCTGTTTATGTGAAGGAGTCAGAGAGCTTTCGACAACCAGGCAAAGGAAAGAAGGTATGTAGGTTTTGTATGGGCTGAAATTGACCTCGAGGGCGTGGTACTAGAGGATGAATGACTAGTTCTATGAGATGGGCTCATCTCACAATCCATTTGATGCTAACCGGGGTTTGGTACCAGACTCAACGAAAAGAGGAGTTCCTCTAGACTAGAGGGGGAACAAAATGATTATAGGAGACAAGCACATAAATTCATAGGAAGTGTGAACATGGTTCATCTTAGTTGGGCATACTTTCCTATCATCTCTATGTACTTGATTGCTAAGAAAATGTGTCAAACTATTAAGTGAGCTTGAATTTAACATTTGCAACACAATATATGATGACAAAGGCATACCTTGTGTTCGATGGCTTAAAATCTACATTGATGTATCCCAGCATGCCATGCTCTTCTTGTTTGATTCAAACCATGGAGTGACTTTTGCTATTTGCATACTTCTTACCTTAACTTTACCATGATTGTTACACAGGTTAAGACATGACACGTTAGACACGCTTTAGACACGGGTGTCTTAAGTGTCTGAAAATAAGATACTTTAAGACATGTGAATATCTTAATATAATATTTTTTTTGGGGGTAAAAGTATACAAATATAAAGATTTGGCTCCTAATATAGCCATAACGAAAAGCTGCCACATATTAGTAATCGCATAGAGTCTAACTGTTTAACAGATGCACTTTTAAGTTTTTCCAAATAAATCACTGAGGCGGGAGAGTCCATGGAATGACAGCAGAAGATAGTGTGGGGAGAGAGTTGCATGAAATGCATCTAGAGAGAGAAAAATGTGTTTAGAGAGAGAGTTTTACACAGCAGTCTACAATGGACTGCAAGGAACAAGTGCTGGAAAAGCTCTGCTCTTTACTGCTGAGAAAACCACAACTGGAAGATCATTTCCAAGGCAGGAACTGCACCTTGAACGACTATGGAGGCTCAAACTGCACCTCTAGTTCAGTCCATACAATGGGCACATTGGCCCAATCTATAGGAGGAGGATGCAGGCTGCAGACTGGCCGATCTAACCTGTCTGGGTTTGGGTTGGCTGTTCTGCTAACCTGACCTGGTCTGGTTGGGTTAATTGACCCTGGTCAGGTTGGGACCTGATCCTTGGGTTGGGTGGCCCCAATCAGCTCAGCCTATAACTGCCTTGAACCAGGCCGTACCATACCGCTTGCCTTGGATAACTGCCCAGGCACAGCCCCCAACTACTGCATACCATGTAGTTTTGCAACTTTGTAGGAACTGGTACTTAAGTGTAAAGGGTCCATTTAGTTTTTTATGTTTTAAATGTGTGAGAGAGAGAGAAAGAAAGAAAGAGAGAAATTTTATTAAAGGTCCACGGAAGGCCATACATGGCCTATGGGACACAAAATCATCCGAAAGGAAAATACATCATCAACGATGCGCCAACTAGGTGGCCTCATCGTAATACAGCTAAGATGCCAAAAATGGCTACAAATATCCTAGATACAAAATGAGATGAAATAGAGTACCAAAAATGCCTAGATACAAAATGTAAAATATGAAATATGAGGAACATCGTCTTCCCTAAGGGGTCTGTGATCCAAAGAAATGATGGAAGTCATGGCCATCGACCATGCCTCCTGCCATGAGTGTGAAGATCTGGGCAAGTGTCAAGTGGGCTGCTGGCGGTGCCAAGTCTCCATGGAGCAATCTCCTCCCAAAATCTGCCATCATCCTCCGTTGTTTAGAAAATAAAGCGACGGGTACGGCCTCTGTGTAAGATCATCCTGCGGTGCTGCCGGATCATGTCATATGTACATCCTCGGGGTGGAACCATCGGTGCTCTGTGGCAAGATGGGCTATCTCTGTGCTCATGGTCCTGCGCCTCGTCCTGCTCCTCATGAATAACCAGGTCTCTGGCAGGGATGCGACAGTGCTCTCTGAGGAATCTCTCTCTGTATCTGGTGATCTCCCTGATGAACAACGCTAAGCAATACTGATCCTCATACTCCATAATCCGAGAGAGAGGTCCAAATCCGTGCCCAAATAAACAGTGAAATCTGCCACGGATCTCATAACATAAAGGGCATCTGCAAACAAAGTGCTCCTCAGTCTCCACCTCCCCCATAGTGCAACAAGGGCATATCCTAGTCTCTCGCCTGGGTCTATGTCCG
Organism: Dipteris shenzhenensis; assembly: GCF_047967505.1. Taxonomy (NCBI): domain Eukaryota; kingdom Viridiplantae; phylum Streptophyta; class Polypodiopsida; order Gleicheniales; family Dipteridaceae; genus Dipteris; species Dipteris shenzhenensis. The sequence continues at coordinate 39,862,708 of NC_141603.1, forward strand.
GTAGCTGTCCGAGAGAGAGAGAGAGAGAGAGAGAGAGAGAGAGAGAGTTTTTATTCCTGTTTTTTGGAAGATTTCCTTGTTTATTTTTGCTTAGTCACCTTCTTCCTTTCTTCTTTATTTCTTGTTTTCTTTCTCTTTTGTTTATTTGACGTATTTTAATAAGCAGTGGTGTTGCTTTGCTTGCTAAGTATGTCTTCCTTTTGTTTTTCAAAAAGTTTTTGTTACGTCTTTTTTCTTCTCTTTCGTTTTCTCTTTTATTTTATGTATAGATTTTTGGACTCTAGAACAACAAAAAATCTAAATTTGTATGATTGGATATATTCTAGTCTTACAGCTGGATGTTTGTTCGTCGGCTCGGTTTTACCACATCAGTGGATGGATAAAGCCTGAGTTCTCCTCCTCTCTGTTGTCTATTCTCCAAGTGAGGCTTTCAGTTTGTGAGTGAATCTAGAGTGTCTGGAAAGAGTTTCATAAACCATTACACTGTGCATGCGGTTTGGGAGACTCAGGCCTCTATCTTCTGACATGGGTGTACCTGACCAAAGATAGCTATATATATATATATATATAAGAAGTGCCGGGCAGAACAGCAACCAAAGTGATTGCTACTCTGAGGTCTTTGAGACTACAAGACTCTAGACACGCTTCCAGGTCCACGCTGCCAAGTTGGAGAGGCTTCAGTGTTGCTGTACTAGTGTGGTGAAGTGTGGGGGCTTTTTATAGGGATGAACCCTGCCCTAGAACTGCCGACAGGGTACCTGACTGAGTCTGTGAGATTCAGACTGCAACTGCCGGACTTCAACCCTGTTTGACCCTCGGACTGTTGCAGACTGAGGCACCTACTGCCAGGTCTATAAATAGACCCTGACAGTGCTTCTTCTGGCTGTCCTTCTGCCCTGCTTCCACGCAGTACATCCCAGATATATTGCGGCTGTTGGTGCAGTCCCTCTAGATGCATACAGTCTTCCAGTTTGCTGCTGACTGGTGACCCTTTGTTTTCTTTTTTTGGGTGGGTTGGTGGGGGGTGGGGGGGTGCATATACTTTGAAAGAGCTGTTAATACAATGCTAACGTTTGTGTGTGTTTGCAGATTGGAAGGTCAACTGGATTTACACTTGGAGGTTCTTACGTTCCCCACAGACAGCAGCAGCAGCAATCCCAGCATCAGGCATCGGCCATCATGTCCACAAGCTCTGCATCTGGATCGTTTACAGGAGCCAACTCTTCTGAATTGTTGCAATTGCATGCTGCCTCTGATCTATTTCAGGTACGAGTGCCATTCTTTTTCGAGTGTGCAGGTTTAGAATGAACTCCAGGCCTGAAATCTTCTTGTTATTTGGTTTTGATGAACAATTGTTTATGCGCTTGTCCTTTTGGCCTGCTCTCACTGTTTCAAGTTTTTCATTTTTGCAAGCCAGTAAAGGGATTGCAATAAGTTGGTTGAATGGGTGTTGCTACTTCCAGGGTCAAGCTGTTGGCCCGCCGGGTGCCATAAGTGGTCAAGCACCTGTATCTAACTTTAGGTCAACTGGGCCTATAAACCCTACTTCTGGGTTAAGCTCATACGACCAGTTAGTTCACCAATATCAACAACATAGTCAGTCACAGTATCGGCTGGGTGCTCACCAGCAACTTCCTGCAGTGGGCCAGTCTTCTCGTGAACAGGGTTTACGGCCTATTGGAATTCAGGCCGCTCCTGACCGCTTTGGGTTGCTAGGTCTACTCAGTGTCATCAGGATGAGTGATCCAGATCTTACAACCCTAGCTCTTGGAACAGACCTTACTACATTAGGACTCAATCTTAATTCTAGGGATAATCTGTACAAGACCTTTGCCTCACCGTGGGCTGACGGGCCTACAAAAGGCGAGCCAGAGTTCACATTGCCGCAGTGCTATGTTCAACAAGCTCCTAAACTCCAGGTTGGTATATGCATCTGACTCTAAGCTCATTGCATGTTATTCATGTTCTTTAATCAATAATTTGATGGCCTTGAAAACCATTTGTGGATACTGTGACAATCCTGGGCGTGTTGCAGCCAGGGTATTTCACAAAGTTCCAGCAGGCTACTCTTTTCTATATTTTTTACAGGTATGAGAAGCTTTCCAGCCTCATACTAGGCAATTTTAATGAGCGTCATATCAAGAGTGTAAATGCATTTATGGGCTTTTCAACTTGATTTGATTCTGTATCTTCTAATCTTAGGTGAGATTCTTATATTGGCTTTTTGTTTATCTTCAGCATGCCAAATGATGAAGCGCAAATTTATGCTGCCAATGAATTGTAAGTGTCGTCCCAAAGTCTATTTGTATCTTGACCAGTGTGAAGAGTGTGTGGAAAAAACACACAAATTTCTTAATAGAAAGGAATCCTTCTGTTTCTACACTTGACCTTGCTGAGGTCAGCTAGGCAATGCTGTTGGCTGACTGCAGGGAGACATTCCTTTTGACCTTGCTTGAAATTCTTCTAGATCATGTAGAGATGGAGGGGTGTGCATGCTATGGGCGGATCTTTCTTGGTCAATGGGTGTCATAAAGTTGTCATGCTCAAAGTCACAATTGTTAGTTTGTCCTGCAGCTGTTATGTGTCCAATTTTAGATTGTTTCGATGCTAGTGGAAGACCCTGATGGACGATGGTTAAGTCCTCAATTTTTGGGTTTGGACAGAAGCAACAGGGGTTGGTTCTATCACAAAGAACTCCATACATGGTTGATGCGGGTACCCAATATGGAACCTCTTGTAACAACAAACACCTATGAACGAGGTTCTTATTACTTTTTTGATCTGAACTCATGGGAGATAGGGAGAAAGGTACATAACATACGCCTTTCCAATTGAGCTTAAACTCTTGGTTGTGTGGCAATAGTGCTCAAGCTTTTTGTGAAAGTCGTATGGACGAACTTATAATTTTCTTCTCACAGGATAATTTTGTGCTTCATTATGAGATGGTGGAGAAGAGACCGCAACTTCCACAGCATTAGTCAGCAGACTTCATTTGATAGTATCAGGGTTGCAAGTCAACCACTTTGTAACGTGTAGTACAAATTCTATTTGAGATGCCATGCCATATCAGAAATATAAGAACACGTCTGGAAAAATTCCATCTTTTTAAATTCAAAATGTTCGGATTTGATTTCCAGTTTACAAATCTTTCAGCTTCACCCTCAGGTTGAATACATTGTTAGGGCTTTATGCACGAATGAGTTAATGTTTTTAGTTCATGTTTCTACGATTTTGGTTACTGACAGTTTCTGCTGCAGAGTCGCCATCTACAGTTCTCACTGGGCTCCACTGGTTGCTACGTAGTCATGATGACTAAAACGTCTGTTGACTGTGCATACCAAACTTCAGGAGAGAAAAATCCAGGAGATAGTTCTGCTCTGTCATAAGTCTCTGCAAGAAAGGTTTTCTTACGAGATCTGCACCATATCTGGTGTTACTCATGTTCTGTAATGAAAGAAAAATGTTTAAGACGAATTTTGCAATGAAGCTAAATGATCCTCTCTGAAGCTGATCAAAATTTCCTGATATCACAAAGAAGACTACTTGTTTGGACTATTGGACTTTGTGCAATTATGTTCTCAACGAGCTCTGCGCAATACCAGTCTGGCTCAATAAATTTGTACTTAGCTTGGAGCCTTGTTATGGCTGAGTCCATCAACTCTTTCATAAGTCAAAGCTGACGAGGTCAGGCTATGCTAGTGAAGGAGCTAAACAATTTTCTGTACATCTTGCAAATTTTTTCCCACTAGCATTACAACTCATAGGATCTTGTTGTCTTTGTTTTTGAACGTCCTTCAAATTTGTAATTAACCTTCAGGGTTTGAATTTAAACCTTGATGCTTTTTTAGTATGATGCAGTTGCGTCATAATCAAACAAGTTTCTTCACAGCACAATCAAGAAAATCCACCAGAGTCATGGGTGAAAGATTCCACTTCTGTTGTATTCACAGGTACTGTCGAAGCAAGTTGTGGACGACTGTCTCGAGGTTGAAATTACACTATTCTTTTTTTAGAGGGTGGATTTGTCTAGTATATATATAGACATGGAATAATGTGGGAACGCAGCATTGAGCTATTTCGAATTGACTTGGGCACCTTTTAATGAGTGCAAATATTGCCATATTTTCATAACTTTATGGTGGAAGCTTGCAAATATGTAGTTGATCCAGGTGGTATGTTGCAACCGCTGATAACTTTATATTTGCCTATTCCAAGTCCTAAAAGCTGCATGCAAGCACGATGTTGCAAGTATTGATAATTTCATTGATCGTTAACAAATCTATATTGTATATAACCCTTGCAAGTATTGATGTCCTCAAGCTAACGCTCCACCTTTTGATAACTTTGTATTTGATACAATATTTAGCCTGCCCAATTTTGTTTTGGTTGACAACATTTGTAACCCAATACAATGATCCCATTTCCAGCATCTCTAGAACGGATGTTAATGATATACAGGATTTGATAACTATGTTTTTGATATACATTTAGCTTGCCAAATTTGGTTTGGACGACAACTCTTGTAACCTAATGCAATAATCTCATTTCCAGCATCTCTAGAGCAGATGTTAATTCTAGGATCAGGGAAAAAGATATATAGGATTCATCATGTAAGGAGACTTTTTGAAGTTTTAGTAAGAGTCTATGATGACTACTTAGTTTTGAAAACTCCATTCTATTATCTGCTGAACAATACAATGACGTCGAAGGAGTGTTGATGGATCAATTGTTGGATCACGTGTTTGTAGACTAATGACCTTAATGGTCAAGGCTTTTAGAGGATCATATTCCAGGCATCCCTTTAGACCTCCTTGTCATGATTTTCACAAGCCAATTCAAAGAACTATGAACTAGGAAGGGTGTTCTTGGAGGTTATTTATGCTTTAGGAAAAAACAACCATAAAGATTAGTTAACAAAGAAAGAGTTGCTTATCAAGAAAGAAAACTATAAAAAGTTGGATGTCCAACTCGCTTGTTTTCAAAGAGTTGGCACATTTCCTAGGGCATCTTAGAAATAAGGGCTATACATCCACGAATACCTTGCTCTAGGATTGCTGGTAGGCCATGCCTTGTAGAAATCTACCCACCTCAATGATCGTCCAAGAACTTGACATCTATTGCTCCTAGATGGCATGTAAGGTGTAGATGATATCTTGCAATATGGAAACTAGTGTGGTTGCTTGGGGAACCATATGGCCTCCCTTGACAAAATTGTAGCAGGCAACCCACATGTTCTAAGTAGTATTGATGGACACCGTCTTCCATAAGCTATCCTTTGGTGAGGGCGATGAACACTGTCGAGGAGGTGTCGCATCATGTGCCTTAATTTGGAAGCCCTTGAATCTTATATGCAAGAGAGATTGGGTTGATGGAGAGGGTGTGACCCCCTCTATCGGCAAGACAACCATTCCCAAGTGAGGTTAGGTTGTGTCTGATGTCTGCTGGCAACAATCCAGGTGAGGCTTAGGAAGGAGAGGTTGGAAGTTTGGTACCAAAACTCTGTTGCCCTTGGGGATGCCATAGATGTAGTGAGTTGATGTTGATGGGGGTCGCTCGGGGTTGGTGAGCCAGTTGACAATCCCACAGCTCAACCACCGGATCCTCATGTGGATCAGTGATGTCCAGTGCCATCTCAAAATTGGTCGCGTAGTGGTGAACCAGGGTCACTTGTTCCTATCACTTGGTTAACTGGTCCTTGCATGAGTCTCGAACATTATTCCGCATGGTTGCTACTTTGGTGACATGGCTACTAATCAATTTCTCGAGCTCCTGCAAAATCTTCGAATAGGAGGAAAGCTTAGGCATTGTTGACTTAGGTAGTTGGCGGATCCGAGCAACAATTAATCGATGCTCAGCCTTGAAAATATTGTGTTGGCGCACGCCTTGCTCTTCTACAAAATGGTAGTGACTTGAACTCCGGCTCTACAAAATTGCAACAAGTTTGCGTGGACATACTTCTACACTTCACTCGGCCCACTGGATCAAGCAGTGGCAGTGCTTTTGCAGTTACCTTCTCTGCTGCCTTAGACCTTGATGTACCTCCACATTTTATGAGATTCTATCCGGAGGTACCTACTTGGGTGTTTGTGAGAGCACATGTATACTAGGCTCACCTATTGAATTGTCTTGGTCTTGTGGCTGTCTTCAGGGTAGCTTATGGGGGTGTTCATCTAGAGCTTTGGGATAAGTGATTGAAGTTGGGCATATTGCTCCAACCTCGCTTGTAACTGATGTTCTCCTTCTTTAGTTCTTCGGTGTTAACAACAATTGTTTGTCATAGTCGGGCGTTTTTCTTTTTGAGCATCTCCACTTGAGCCTGGGTCGCATGATGGAGCTTTCGATGGATCCTTTGTTGCATCTTCGCCAACACATGTTGCAATTGAATGTTGGTCCCTGCAACACCACCATGAGCTCGCTTCGGGACTTGGCAGCGATTGTTTTGAGTTTGTCTACTTCACACTGAAGATTGCCAAAGTCTGTTTGCAGCTCACTATGTGTTTGGCTCAGCTAGGAGTACTAGAGTAGCTCGTCATTCATCGCTATCCTGTTGTCAAATTGTTCTTGGAGACTCTTGCACTTTGCAGTTAGATTCGCCAGTGATGAAGGTCTTGAGACATTTTCCCATCATCACCAAAATAGAACACATGTTTAGATGTAGGTCCTTTGCACAATTGATGATGTGGCATGCTACACACCGATCCACCCATGACACTTTGAGCATCCTTGCAGATTGTACTGCTTGGAAGCATATAGACAATATGTGGCCGAAATTTGCGAGAGAGCCACACAATTTACATCTCGGGCTTGCACTAGATGGTGTCAACCCTTTCAGGTTATGCTCTACATCTTAGTCGACATGGCCCATAGTCTTGGGGAACTACAATATCTTGCCATGGCTAACAATAATGAAGGGACACCTCATGCTTGCACTAATTGTGCTAAGGAAGTACAAGGCAAAAAATATGGATGTGTACATGGCACCCTTGATTGAGGAGCTATAGACCCTATGGAGGGGCATACGTGTCTTTGATATTTCAAGAGCCTCGAGGTGGGCTGCAAACATTTTCATTAGAGGAATTTTGATTTGGACCATGCATGACTATCCAGGATACATGGGGAGTGCACAAGTACGTGCTTTTGCATGCCTATTGATACCTTTATGCTTTATTGTGGTGTGATCTATGCATGCCTAATGACCTATTTGTGGATGCATAGATTGATACCATGCTTGTCCTATTTGTTGCCCTAGTTTGAATGCGCGACACTCCAAACATATGAGGAAGATGGTTTATAAAGGTCATGCTCAATAACTTCTGCTTGATCATCTTGCACGTTAAGGTCAACTTGATCCACCATCGGTCCGTAGGAAGGCAAGTGACTGGATTTGAGATTGGAGAGCTAATAGTGAGGAGCCTCCTCCTAGTATGGATTGGCTATCTATCTTTCATGAGCTTCCATATTGGGGCGAGCTACAAATCAATCACCTTTTAGATCCCATGCATATCTTCAAGAATGTGGGGGCTTCTATTTGGGCACACTTGGTTGGTGACAAAGACATAAGGGGACTGCGAGAAGACTTGCACGAGATGGGTAGGATACCTCAGTTGTGGCCCCAAAAGTGTGTGTGTAGAACTTGAGCATGGTTCTACAACTCAAGAGGGTGGTTCAAGACCCAAGAGCATCCTCCTAGAATTGTTCTCCCGAAGGCACCATGGATCCTTAGAGGAGGCAAGGGCCAAGGCAAATATTGCATCTTTTCAGACACCCATGGGACACATGCATTGCCTGAGGGGAGCATTTACAAAGGACAATAAGCTTAGTGGCCTCAAGTCCCATGATTGGCACAAGGCCTTACAAGTATTCTACGTGTTAGCTTGAAAGAAGAGTAGAACTATGATTGTGATGCTTTCGTGTAGCTTGTATGATTATGACACATTGTTATAACTCCTTTGTTGCTTGGGTAGTTTATACTCCCAATACCAGTCAGAGGATGCTTATCAAAAGATGTTAGAAAAGCTATCTACAAGATCAATGGCATTGTCAGGTATGCTTACTATCAAGTCACCTTCATTATATTCCATACAATTTTAAATGATCGGTAGAAAATATTGAATCTTACGGGTGCATGTGGAATAGGTGGATCTCACAAAAAGAGATATCTATATCGAGCATTGAGAGGGCTAAGATGGACTCCATTAAAGTTGTGTGCTTGCTTGAGAAGCAATTTCCCTCAAGCATTATGATGACTCAGGTGTACTTGCTTGTACCCGTAGTTGTTGATGAGGTCACCATGGTAGGAACTATTCATAGTCATTGGATGGTTTTCATTGAGATGTTATGAAAACTCTGAAGGTATTTGTAACGTAAAGAGCTAGACACAAAGCAAGAATGGCAAAGGGATGGCTTGTGCAAGAGTCATTAGTATACATCACAGAGTTTCTTGCATCCATGGATCCCAATATGCCACATGCTTGGAACATCAAGGAGATAATCGTGTCATTGTGGAGGTTCCCCAAGGTAAAGGGATTGAAAGAAGAGGACGATATTTAGAGTCATGCACAGGTGGACGGTGCCATATCGACCGGACCTTGCTCTTCTCCCCAGACACGTCCCGTGATTGGCTACAAGAAGCTCTTCATGAAGTCAAAGATGATGGAGAGGACGTAACTGATCAAGAGTGAGCGCTTGCAATTGGATGTATGCCACATGTAAGTTTTTTACCGTTCTACTTAATTTGGGTATTTATGATCACAATCGCTACAAAATGCATTCTCATTGTTTTAATCATGTTCTTTTGTAGTACAAAAAGTATAGTACATTGTGGTCACATGGATGGCATTTTTGTTTGGAACACATCGATTCAAGGAGAGTCACTTATGATTGTGGAGTCATGGCTAACTTTGTACAAGATAGCTGAGCAAGTGCTTCCGATACCAATCTTCTCTCCTCGTAGTTAGACTATTGGGGGACCATATGTGACATTTATGAAGTTGATTTTAGACAATTAAGTATTTTCATTCTTGATGTCAAATGGTTCAGAACTATATACAATGGTCCTAATGCTACAGTTAGGAGAGACACAGTGGTTCTTTACCATTGACTCCACTAGCCGATGCAAGTGATACTTTGTTCTTCTAGAGCATTGTGAATAGGTACATACTAATGAATTGATTAAAAGCTAATATCTTTGTTTTCAAACAAATGTTGGTAGATGTTCACATATATATATATATATTTATACTTAAGCATAAATGAATATAATTGCTAGCACCTAATTTGTATCTTCAACGTTTATACACCCCTACTGTGATTTTTTGGGTCAATAATTATATTCCTTTTATAAATATGAAATTTGAAGAGCATTAAAAAATTTCCCCCCTCTTGTATATTTTAGTGTAAATTTAAGTGACACCACCTATGAGAAGTTATGTTGTGCAACTAGGGCATATGCGTGCACACACGCACACACACACATCCATGCATGCACACATGCACACACGTATGCACGCACGCATGCATGCACGCATGCACGCACTCATGCGCGTGCATGCACACACACACACACACACACACAAAATAGAAGCTATTTCTACTAAGCAATTCTCAAACTCTCATGCATTTTCTCCTCCATTTTCATTTTTATATCCCTTTCACACTCCCAAACTTAGTAACAAATTTGCATGAAATAACTTGAATTGGAACATGGATAGTATGACACAAACATATAAGAATCTGCACATAAACCAATTGTTTTAACATCATATGTTGATGGAACAAGAGTGTTTATATCGAGCACACAAATCACTTGCTATCTCTCAATTAGCATATTTTTCTCAATTTGTCTCACTTGATTTTTCTTCAAGTTATCTGGTTTTATATTTGTGCAATCACATCATTTTTTAATAAATTTTCAAACATGGATAGCATGAATAATATGACAAAAACATAACATGGATAGCATGACACAAACATATAAGAAAATGCACACAAACTAGTTGTTTTAACCTCATATGTTGATGGCACAAGAGTATTTATATCGAGCACACAAATCACTTGCTATCTCTCAATTAGTATCTTTTTCTCAATTTGTCTCACTTGATTTTTCTTCAAGTTATTTATATTTGTCTCAATTAGTATCTTTTTCTCAATTTGTCTCACTTGATTTTTCTTCAAGTTATTTATATTTGTGCAATCACATCATTTTTAATAAAATTTCAAATATCCTAACTTCCAAAATATACTCTATACAAATATGATATAAAAGACAAAGTTGTAGAAAAAAGAGAGATTACACTTCTTTATTGAACTTAGATTCTGATTTTTGTGCATATGAAGATTTTTAAATCTAGAAACCCCTCTTCATTCCATTTCTATTCTATTTCAAAGTTTCGAATAGCCCATGTTTCACCTCTTGATTTGACACCACAAATAAATAAAAATTGAGTTGTCTTAGTAGTAGATTTGGGATATTAGATAAACTCTAGTAGACAATCAGGGTCACAAGCTTAAGAAATAAGTAGCAAAAACCTCATGAAAAGTACCACAAGAGAAGCTATAGTTGGATCTCTCTCTCTCTCTCTCTCTCTCTCTCTCTCTCTCTCTCTCTCTTTCTTTCTTTGAACTAGACTATTTGACTCTCATTAGCAAGTTTAAAGGACCAAGATACTCAAAAGTATTCCTCATACCAAATTTCTACAAACATGATAAACACCTATACAACAATCCCTTATAGATTGCAATGCTCCTTAGACTATATCACAAATTGTATCAAGAGGCTAGAGTAATCTTTATGATAGATTGCTTAGAGACTATGCATTAGAAGAACTGATTGCTTAGAGACTATGCATTAAACAAATTCACTCTTATAGACATTCTGCCTAGGGAATCACAAACTGTGTCCAAAGATCAAAGTGCTCTTGAGACTGGACTACTAAGGGACTACTCGTTAGAGGACATGATTCTCATGAACAATCTACTAGGGAAATTGCAGATCATGTCAAAAGATTGGACTGCTCTCGAGGCTAGATTGCTTAGAGACTATGCATTAGAATGATTAATTACTTAGAGATTATGCATTAAATGGTTCACTCTTATGAACATTTTTCCAGGGGAATTACAAATTGTGTCCAAAGATCAAAGTACTCCTGAGGCTAGATTGCTTAGGAACTACTCACATTAGAGGACTTAATTTTTGTGAACAATCTTCCAGGGGACTTACAAACCATGTTAAAAGACCAAAGTGCTCTTGAGGCTAGATTGCTTAGAGACTACGCATTAGAAGAATGTATTACTTATAGACTGCATTAAAAGACTTCACTCTTATAAACATTCTACCAGGGGCAAACCATGTACAAATATTGGAGTGCTCCTAAGGCTAGATTACTTAGGGACTACTCATTAGAGGACTTAATTCTTATGAACAATCTACCATGGGAGTTGTAGATTATGTCAAAAGATCGTGGTGCTCATGAGGCTAGATAGCTTAGAGACTATGCATTAGTTGCTTCATTACATTGGGCATTCTTCCAGGGGAACTGTAGACTGTTTCAAAAGACCAAAGTGGTCCTAATGCTAGATTGCTTATATACCACACATTAGATGACTTATTTCTCAGGAGCATTTTGCTAGGGGAGCTGTAGACCATGTCAAAAAATTGGATTGCTCTTGAGGCTAGATTGTTTATAAATATACTATGCATTAGATGATTTGACTCTTATAAACATTCTGCCAGGAAAATTATAGACCGTGCTCATGAGACTAGATTGCTTAGAGACTATGCATTACATAAGTCATAGGAGTACCAAACATTCTAGAGATTATCCTTTGATGAGACATAGCTAAGTATTGTATTCTAAGTTAAAAAAAAGTTTCATGTTTTATGATTATAGATAATGATTTTCATTCTTAAGGATATATGATTTCAATTTATGAGTGTGAAAAACAAAGGTGAAAAAATACTTTAAAATGGGATATTTGAGAGCTCAAGTTAAGGTCGAGAGACTGAAAATCTTGGTTTTTTCTATGGCTATGTCTCATTCAACAAAGAAAATATTCCTTTCATGATAAAAGTTTTAGATAGCACAAAAATAAATCAATGACAGTAGTTGTGACCTCCAACAACTTCGCACCTATAAAGCACAAATGAAGCAAGACATTAATGATAAGCAAAGAAACATAACTTCTACTCCCATCAAATTATTTCACACACCATTAGCAATGAATGACAATCTATACTTACCTATATTTTACAAATCCTCGAGCAATCTTTCAAACCTAGATATAATGAGTAGCGAGTAAAATGACACCACTAAGATACTAACTTTCACCCTTGAGACAAATATGTTGAAAGATAAAATGACATGAATTTGTGACATATCTATGCAAACAAGGGTGCATGTATGCACAAAAGCACTTGGCTCCAACTTGTGGGTTTTATGGGTCTTTAAACACTTTTGATCGTTTAGTAAGAAATAATAAAAAAGAAACACTTTGAGGACTCATAGGATCCATTAGGCTTTGCCAAGGTTCTATAGTTATTTACATGTTCTCACACTGACTGCAAAGCCACTGCCTTAAAAAAACAAACAAACTATAATTTAAAACTGAAAGGTAAATAGGCGTTATTTTTCCTTGAAGGTTTTACGAATGATACCTGAAAAGTTTTGATGTCAAAATTTGGGGGTTTTTTTTTCTTTATTTTTATAAATAGATCCACAGTAGATGACAATCTCTTCATCGGCAGGCATAAAGCTCGCTTGGTTGGCATAAAGGTCTTTCAATAGGAAAACATATTTTTTCAAACAGGAGAACCTACTTTTCTGGATAGCAATTTTCATTTTCAGGCAATGGCTTCAGTAGTTAACATGCGAATCGGCTTTAGGGCCTTGCTCACAAATGAACACGCAAGACCTAGATGAGAGACCGAAAAGCTTGAAGTGACTTGAAGACTTGTAGATGGAGGAAGCCAAGGCAATCATTCTAGGGAGAGATCAAGCATGGAGGGAGAGTGGAGCCCTTGAATTGATTTATAGCCATGTTGGAGGTGGGTAAAAAGCACACACAAGCTAAAAGCTGAAAAGACAATAGCCACACACAAGCTAAAAGCTGAAAAGTCAACATCCATCTAAAAGTAGAGGTTAAGGACTTTAGAAATTCCTAATAAAAATCCTAAAAAAGTAAGAATAATAACAAAACTCCTGCCTAAAGCAGTGTCTCTAGGAGAGCCAGTGCTAACACATGTTGCAATGTGGCTCAATCAACTTAAAAGCATATAAGCCACTTTTTTTTGGAGTTCTTGGCTAATTGACTTGCTAAAATAAAATGCAATTTTGATGCCATGAGACCTCTTAATAGCACTACCTTGTGTTTGTGTCAAAAATGGAGAATCATGGTGTTGTAATTCAAATAAGATCCCATCCAATCACACCCCATACTGTAGTTTCCATCACTTTAAAACATAATCATGTGAAACTTCATGTAAGAAAATAATAGAGACCACTTATTGAGCCAAGCTCAATAATGTGAAACTCCATGTAAGAAAATAATAGAGAGACCACTTATTGAGCCAAGCTCTACCAATGCATTGTGGAAGATAATTATATTACCTAGGGATACTCAAATGGTCCATCTCAATGGCTGCAAGCTTCAACATTTGCAAGGTCTTGGTGTTGATGAATTATGTGTCTTAGAATCACATCTCTTGCTGTATATTATGAGTACAATATGGGTGAGGGATTCAGTGTGCCCCTAAAACACAAGGTCATATTAAGAGGGGGATGGATCCCATGTGGATAGCCAAAGTACCATGCTTGACATAGCTATCTTCAAGGTTGATTCAGGGTGCCAGAGGCTTTGCTAGGGTATAGTAAGAGATCCGGTGGCTAGTACAAGCTTGTTTGAGAGGGCTCTAGATCTAATTTGGGCCTACCCTAGTAGTCACCTTATGCCACCTGGGTTGAAAGCCAACTAGATCCCCAGCCGAGACAAGTTAACCAAATAGCTTGCTAGGGTTAACATGACCAAACCCAAACCTATTGGGTTAAGTGAGGCACACCTTGGATCAATCCAAGGTGGCTTTCATAAGCAAGTTAACTATAGGTTGAGGGGACCTATTTCTAAACCCCTCCCTACCCTCTTTTGTGTATCTTGTGCTAGGGGTTTTCTTAACAATTCAACAGGGTTTTTTCTCAGATATCGGGTGTCAAAGTCTCTCTCAATCCATCACATTTTCTTGTTTATTTTTACTCTCAGTTTGTTGTTTGCAATTTTCTACACTTTCACATTGTATCAGACCAGTAAGGAGAATAGAACTTGGATTGAGCCTCAAGTTCGAGGAAAACCATGGAGTATTTATGAGATTGGATTAATATCATATCCACCAAACAAGAATTTGCCAAATTCATTTCAGCACAACATATCTTAGAGATTGAATTCCTTGCATAGCTTTTGACAGTATCACAATTATATTGCTAGTATAGCTAGCTCTATATTTCTAGTAAGATATATTAGAGAATGAATTCCTTGCATAGCTCTTAACAATATCATAGCTATATTGCTCGTATAGCTAGTCGTATATTTCTAGTGCAAATTTGAAGGGGTAAAATTACTGTTCATAGGATTAAGAAACCAATGAAGAGTTCAAAGAGTTTCAGCCTAGCCACCATGCTGGTGGTTGTTAATATCCTAGTGCAACCAATCACCACATTGGCGATTACTTAATCTGCACTACTACCATGCACTGGGTGAAAGCATGCTATGGTGTATGTACTATTGGCAAGAATGTGGTAGTACTAAGTAGTGTGCTATATGGAAAGATTTCTCGAATCGATGTGCACTAATATATTTATTGAGTACAGCTTCTCATGCACAAGATATTCTCATGTACGCATTCTCATGCTCATACACACATTTTGATGCACTGCGTCTCCTATCAGGTGTTTCACTTTCGAACTTGTACTCTCACTTCCACTTTTGAACTTATGAACTTCTGATTTCTAGCTTCCACTTTCGAACTTTTGAACTTTTGATTTCCACGTCGAATTTTCTCGCAGGATGTTGACGCGGGGAGTCGCTATCTCGTGAGTACTCTCTCTCTCTCTCTCTCTATTTGTTCTTCTCTTTTCCCCCATTCTCTATTTTTTCTTTGCTTTTCCTCCATTCTCTAAATGCTTTCCCCCCGTAATTCTATATTCGGACCTGCATGCGATTGTCTTTTGCCATTCCTTTTGTCGACATGCAAACTTTCTACTTTTGTTGTTGCTCTCTTTCTCTCTCTCTCTCTCTCTCTCTTTCTCTCTTTGTTATCTTACTCTGTTTCATCTTAGTGTGAGTCCTAGTACTAAAATGTTACTCTCTTTGTAGTAGCTAAAGACCGCCATGTCTCCAAGGAAGCCCAAACGCATCACATCTCCCGCCTCCAAGAAGCTCGATGCCCTTTCTCCAAGAAGAAACACTCCATCCAAAAAGTCTGCAACCAAAGAGAAGGCAAAGGTTATGGATAGCAAAGCGGCTTCTATTCCGACTCCAACCAAAGAGAAGCCAAAGACTAAGGACAACAAAGCAATAGCCATTCTATTTGGAGTCAGTCTTCGATGGAGATTTTTCCTAAGGGCAAAGCCAGACTCATATCTAGAGTTGGGCACCTAGATCTGAGAAATATGGGAAAATAATGACAAAGAGAGCCAGCGTGGCTTTTATATAGGTCGGCTGAAGAAATCGTTGTTGAATGATTTTATGAAGATTTACTATCTAGGATTTACAATTCAAAAACAATCACGAACAATGAAGTTGGTACAGTGTTGGTGTGGGCGTTCGCTGCATCTACTCATGGAGTAGATGTGGATTGGAATGACTTTGCCCAACATATAGATGTGAATCTGTGCTCGGTTAACTTGGACAGCACGTGTATCAAGCATGAACATGATGTAGGCACATCTACAGCAAAATGGGAGCTTGTAAGTTTACAGGATCAACGGAAGTTCAACATGGAGCAAGAAGGTATACTGCATGAGTGGAAGGGTATAGTGTCAAAGGAGAATGCAAGATTGCATACAGATTTTGAGGCTACTATTGCAACTAAGGGCAAAGCCCTCACAAAAGTTGAATCAATTGTACATACAATTAGCTGGATGCATAGTAAAGTAGACAATTTATTACATGGTAGTGTGCTGTAGGACGAGTTCTTGAGGGATGTAGCAAAACTTGAGGTAGAATTGGATGCAGCAAAAGTAATATTAAATCAGCAAAAAGGCAATGAATCAGTGTTGGAGAGTACTACCAAGCAAGCTCAAGTTTTTTGAGAAACATGCAACATCTGATTGAGAAGCTCCCAAGTCAGGGTCCCGAAGTTCTGAATCTAGCACCAACTCACCATCCCACAAGCTCTGTAGCAGCAATTATGAATGTGAATATTGAATGGTGAGATTCTTAACTTCCATGTACAAATTGATGTTTTAGTTTTTAGAGTTGGGTCCTCTTACAAGTAGTGTGTACTAACCCTTTCAATAAATGTGCAGGTGTGTTTTCTGAGGGCTTGGAATTTCTCAAGAAACTATTGATGTGCTTTTTGCACCATGCTTGCACACATACCACATCATGTGTGCAACATTCCATTTTTATGAGAACTTGCAATGTATTCATTCGTCCTGCAATGTATTGGTGTCAGATGCATGGTTGGCTGCCATCGGCTTTGATAAAGTGGGTATATTTTCTTCACTCTTTTTTTCTTATTACTTATCACTCAATAGAGTAATATAATATTGTACATGCTGAACATTTGAAGTCAGTTATTTAGTACTAAATAGTACTGTTTATGTGATTTAGCAATATTTAGGATTTAAAACTATTTGGCATTTAGCAATGTTTAACATTTTGCATTATCTAGACTTTAGTACTATTTAGCACTATTTAGCATTTAGTAGTATTCAGCACTATTTAGCATTCAGTAGTACTATTTAGCTTTTAGTACTATTTAGCACTATCTAGCACTACTAGTACTGTGTGTTTCAGCACTATTTAGCATTTAACACTATTTGGCATTTAGCATTATTTGTCATTTAGTACTATTCAGCACTATTTAGCATCAAGTACTATTTAGCATTTAGGAATGTTCCTGGTATTTAGTAATATTAGCACTACCTAGCATTTAGTACTATTTAGCATTTAGTACTATTTCACACTATCTAGCACTGCTAGTACAATTGTGTTTCAGCACTATCTAGCACTGCTAGTACTGTGTATTTAGTACTAAAAGGATAGCTAAAAAGGCTAAATACTACTAAGCATTTAGTACTATTTAGCACTATCTAGCACTCTACTAGTACTGTGTGTTTCAACACTATTTAACATTTAACACTATTTGGCATTTAGTAGTATTTGGCATCTAGTACTATTTTGCACTTTTTATTATTTAGTACTATTTAGCATTTAGGATTGTTCAACATTTAGTAATATTAGCACCACCTAGCATGTAGTACTATATATCATTTAGGACTAAAAGGATAGCCTAAAAGGCTAAATACTACTAAGCATTTAGTACCATATAGCACTATCTAGCATTTAATACTATGTAATATTTACTACTATTTAGTTTTTAGAACTATAATTTAGTATTTAGTACTATTCATCATTTAGTACTATTTAGCATTTAATACTATTTATCATCTACTATTCAGCACTCTAAGTTAGCAGTTAGTACTATTTAGTAGTATCAGTAGTATTTAGTAGTATTTAGCACTAGTTAGCACTTAGTACTATTTAGTATCAGTAGTATTTAGCAGTATTTAGTACTATTTAGTATCAGTAGTATTTAGTAGTATTTAGCACTAGTTAGCACTTAGTACTATTTAGTATTAGTAGTATTTAGTACCTTAGTTAGCACTTAGTATTATCTAGCAGTATTACGATTAGCATTAGTACTATTTAGTACTTAGCAGTATTAGTAGTATTTAGTACTATGTAGCAGTACTTAGCAGTATTAGTAGTATTTAGCACTATTAGTAGCACTTAGCACTTAGTACTATTTAGTACCAATCAATATGGACTTCGACACAACCAATGGAAATATGGCCCTTGAGGAGTCTCCTTTAGGGGCAAGGGCTGTGTTGGAATATGTCCCTTTCCCCTAAAGGGGACCCCTCAAGGGCCATATTTCCTTCAAGTTTAAATACTACTATTTTTTGGATTATTGTCTATCTTTAAATAATCTATTTGCCTTTTGAAATCAGTTTCAAATAATTGTTCTTTTCCTTACACAAACAGGTAAAGACACCGAAATACCATGTCCAAAAAAGTTGAAGACTAGTACAAAGCAAGTTGAAGTTGTTAAAAATGAGAAATGTGAAACTCCTAATATTTCAAATGTGTTCATAGACACCAAGAAAGAACAACAAGTAGAGGAGCATGCCTCGTGTGGAAAAGAAGACAATGAACAACTATTCGATGGAAGTCGGTTGGAAGATGACAACTCCTTGGACGATGTTGGGGATCAAGAATATGATGAGGATGAAATGTTGGACAAAGTAAAAAAGCAGCAAGCAGCGTCAGAGGGGGACCTAAAAGTTGCAAAGGAGAGAGGTAGGACTATTTTTTTTTCCTATGTGGCCAAAAGAGGGTATTTATTTTTATAAGTTCCCATTTTATCTATTTCATTTATTCCTGTTTTATATATTGCATCTATTCATGTATTATATATTGTTTAGCAGATGAAAGTTTGCCCAATTAAGGAAGCTCTTACTAAGATGAATTGCCACATATAACACAAGAAGAAATCTGCTATGCGGTCATTGTACAGAAGCAAGAATATAGAGGAAAAGCAGGGTATGTATTTTTTTTGTGAAGATGCACATTTACAGTCTTTTGTGTACAGCACCTCAAACACATTTCTGATCTGACTTTATTTCTTTGTAGACAATCTAAAGGGAGACATCGAAGACGATCAACACTTGGATGAAGATGATCTGCTGAACTTGGATGAAGAAAATCTACACAACTGGATAGGATTATAGAGGAAGCAATAGCAAGATTGGACAGGCAGGACTTGCCTGGAAACCACAGCAAGGACAAAGACATAGGTGGCGATGGGGAGTTGACTAGAAAGAACAGCAAGGGTGAACACACAGATAGTAGTGAAAAGCTCAACATAGACAACGTTAAGAGGGTCACTGAGGTAGCTGAGATTATATCAAGGCTAAAGCCTAAACTGGCTAATAGCTTTGATGGTGGAGAGAAAATAGAGGATGACACAGTACTAGGTAGCCTTCTCCCTGTGGGGACAAAGAAGAGGAAATTTAGTCAAATAGTTACTAAGTCGTATTTGATTAATCCTAGCAAATGCCCAACCCCAAATGTTAGGACTAGATCATCTATGAAATGACATTGTATGAGAGTTGGTCTCGCAAGTTTTAAATAAAGCTCTTTTTGCAATTTATCTTCTTGTTTTTTGAATGAAATTATTTTTGCAATTTATCTTCCTTGTTTTTTTTATGAAATTCTTTTTGCAATTTATCTTCTCATAAGTTGATGTGAAATTCTTTTTGCAATTCATCAACTCAAGTATAATGGATTTGTATATGTGTTACTGTTGCTTTTAGGTGACTTCGGAGATGTTTTGCCTCAAAAAAAGTTGTTAATCTTTGATTTGAATGGAATATTGTTAAAGAGGTGGCGATGAACTGCTCCTAAAATGGCCCAAGGTGATGATGTTCATAAATTAGGCAACCATGTCATCTCTTTGCAGCCACAGTTGGTCAATTTCATGAAATCTTTGTGGGAGCATTTTAAGATCGCTACATGGAGTAGTATGACAAGGAGAAAAGCCAGACCATAGTGTCTTTGATAAAAAGCAAATTGGGATATGATGGGTTTAGGGAGTTCAAGTTTCCATTCAACTTTGCATAGGAGGATTGTTGTACAAGGGAAGAATTCCACCACCTAACACGGCTAGATGAGATGTGTATGCTTAAGCCATTTAGTGCATTGACTACGCATGACATGGACTATGATCCCACGAACACACTCCTGGTTGACGAAACTCCTTTGAAAGCAGCATTAAATCCACCTGGTTCTTGTATAACTCCTTTTGCCTATGATGGAGATCCTAATGATGATGGGCTATCAAATCATTTGCTCCCATACTTATTGGATTTAGCAAATGCCAGAGAAAGTGTTCCTGCCTTTATAATGAGATACCCTTATGAAGCCCATGTGATTGAGCGCATTGCAGCTGCTCGTGGTGAGCATCCAGCCAAATTATTCGTTGAAGTCTTCTCTATAGATTATGTTGACATGGGGTGTGTTGATGCTGTCATTTCACTATTAACTAAAGATCCAAAGCCCACGGATTGGTTTATCATCCAACAAAGAATAGCAGACTTTCCACATGAGATGTGCCAATAGATTCTTAGGCATAATCCTTATGTAAACCAATACCCACCATACACTAGGCCTTGAAGGCCAGATTGTAAAGGACTTGTACATTGATGAATACAGATGTTGTTACTTTCTAAATATAGACTTGTATTGGTTACTTTGTAATACAGACTTTGTTGGTTACTTTGCTGATAAAATTAATAGTGAGCTGATAAATGTACTGGTGTTCTTACATGGTATTGGTGCTATTAAATGGTACTGGTGTTTGGTGATAAAAGTACTAGGTGAGCCATTGTTTTAACCAGTGCATAAATAGCCAATGTCGATGCAATAAAATATATGGTCCTTTTTTATATGTTATCTTTTATAGTATTTTTTTGCTCAACCATATAGTACCAATTTTGGTTCTGGATAAAATAACACTAACTGTTAGTCAGGTCTAACCTAAGGAATCATGTGTCATGTCTATTATGGTGCTCATACAGTTGGCTATTTTTTACTAGCATTACAGATCCATCAATGTGTAATAGAGCTGTACACTCTTTTGCTCTAGAGCTACAGGGTGGAATTGCAAAAAGGGTTGATAACATCTTTAGAGACCTTACAGATGCAGGGTATGGCCGAGGAGAAATAGCAACTTCGGATGTCCGAGATGACAGTCCCTTGGGTCGGCTACTAATAACAAGGATGTTGAGGAAGAAGGGCCAAAAACTCATATGTTCTAGGGTCGTTCCTTCCTAGAATATAGTATATTGGGGTGTGTGGAGTGCAGCGCCATAGAGCTACTGTATCTAGGGTTGTATATTGGGGTGTGTGGAGTGCAGTGCAAAGCTGTTGTATCCAAGCTGTCTGGGCTCTATAATGCCATATGTCTGATTCTATATGTCTCATTATGATTTTATATGGCGCCTTCTAATTTTTTATGGCTCATTTTGAATTATAAGTGCAATATATTAAAAAGAGGAACAACATTATAAAATATGATATGACAGTAGTACAATGGTTCTCTCTCTCTCTCTCAATCAATAGCAGATGTGCTACTTAAGATAGTACTACATAGTATCACATAGTACTAACCAAATAGTACTAAGTAGTATGATATGATAGTAGTATAATTGTTTTCTCTCTCTCTCTCTCTCTCTCTCTCTCTCTCTCAATCTCTCTCTATCTCTCTCTCAATCTCTCTCTCTCTCTCAATTAATAGCAGATGAGTTACTTAATATAGTAGTACATAGTACTAAATAGTACTAACCAAATAGTAATAAGTAGTATGATATGACAATAGAACAAACTTAATATAGACTACAAAAATTACTACAATAGTAAACAATCACTAAAAAATAGGGCTAATAGTATGATATGACAGTAGTACCTAAATAGTAATAATATAATAGTACATAATTAAAACTAATAGTACTAAAAATTGTTAAAGTTCCTCACTACGGGGCATCCCCGAGAGAAATAAATAAGTCATGTTGTGAAAAGATTTGTTTGCTAGCTCCACTTGCACAAATTTTGGATTCCTTTTCTTTACTAGTAGATGCATATTCATTTGTCCCATTTAAACATTTGATTTTAAACATTTGTCCCATTTGTCCCATTTGTCCTATTTGTCCCATTTGTCCCATATTCACTTGGCATGGAAACACTCCCATTTAATCAATGTACTAAAAAAAAACACACTTAACTTTTTAATTTTTTTTTGTGAAGACAAGATGCCTTTGTATTATAAAAAGCAACCCCCAAAGGGGCAGCTAAAAATACAAAACTTGCACAAAAATATGTAAGAGCCATTGCAAAAATACATGCTCAGCAACAATAGTTCTTATAGAGAAATGTTTGCCAAGATTCGTTCGTGTACCTCTTGGGGTACACAATACACCGTTTTCTGGCCTTTAACCTTGTGCTTTGCTTGCAACATTTGGAGGGGTACACGATACACCATTCTCTGGCCTTTGACCTTGTGCTTTGCTTGCAACATTTGGAACTTCATTGCCAACACGCATCAACATGCACTATAGTAGGAGGTGTGAAGATAGTAGGAGAGAGGGAAGGAGTCTCACTTGCGGCTTTCTCACATGCACAATGGGGGAATACACACACAGGTGGAGACTGAAAACAGTTTTCCTCTTCTTAGTTGTGAAAGCCAAAAGAACTCTAGTACAAAGAAATAGAAGAACCCTATATGTGGGTCTCAAACCAAACTCAACTAACTAAGGTGGCATACTAGCTGAGCCACAAACTAGAGTAGATAAGGATAGCTGTCATCCAGCTATTATTCGTGGGCGGTGTACCAACCGCATCTGCAACTAACAAGTCGGTGACATAAATGCACAATGGTCACCCTGGCATATCACGAGTGGAGCTCAATATCTCAACACTCCCCCTCGAGCTCAATCCCAATTCTTGCACACTAAGCAAGTCTCTGAACTTGCACAGCTTCTCTGTGCCCAATGCCTTTGTGAATATGTTAGCTACCTGATGCTCTGTGCTGACATAAACTAGATCAATAAGACCTAGAAAAACCTTCTCCCGCAGTAGTGATAATGCACCTCAATGTGCTTTGTTCTTGCATGATAGACTGGGTTATTTGCCAAGTGTATACTGCTCATGTTGTCACAATAAATGACAACTGGCCCATCTGTAGACTGATGCATATCATAAAGTAGCTTATGCAACCAAGCTACCTCACATGCAGCCATTGCTGCACCCCTGTACTCAGCCTCTGTGCTCGACAAGGCAATTGTAGGTTGTTTCTTGCTGCTCCAGGTGACTGCAGCACTCCCAAAAGAGAACACATATCCACTGGTAGATCGTCTATCAAAAGTACTACCAGCCCAATCAGCATCAGTGTATCCATGCAACTGTATCTGAACCCCAGCCTCATAAAATAGTCCATACTGCAATGTAGACTTCACATACCTGAGTATGCATCTAGCCGCATCCAAATGCGGTTTCCTTGGAGTCTGCATAAACTGACTTACCAATCCAACAGCATAGCTTAAATCTAGCCTAGTAATAGTCATATAAATCAAACTTCCTACTATGCGTCTGTACATAGTAGGGTCTTCCAAAAGCTCACCTGCATCTGTGCTCAGCTTCACATTCTGCTCCAAAGGAACAGAAATAGGCTTACAGCCTGTCATCGCATATTTGGATAGCATGTCCAATCCATACTGCCTCTCCAAGAGCTGTATCCCACTTGGTGATCTAATCACCTCAATCCCAAGAAATAACGCAGCTCTCCCAAATCCTTCATCTCAAACTTCTGCTTCAATAGCATTTTCACATGAAGGATATCTTCATCACTATCACCTGTGATGATCAAATCATTAACATAAATGACAAGCAGCAGAATACCTTTCTCTGTTTTTCTCACATAGAGTGAGAAATCTGCCTTGGAAATCTGACAGCCAATAGTGACAAGATACTGTCCTATCTTGTCAGACCATGCTCTAGGTGCTTGCTTCAAGCCATACAAGGCTTTCTTCAACCTGCAAACAAACTCAAGATGAATAGCATGAACATAACCTGGTGGCTGCTCCATAAAGACCTCTTCTTGCAAATCACCATGCAAGAAGGCATTCTTTACATCCATCTGATTTAAAGACCATCCCTTTGATGCAGCCATAGCAATGGCTGCTCTTACGGTTGCCATCCTTGCAACCGGACTGAATGTTTCTTCATAATCAATGCCATATGTCTTTGCATACCCCTTGACAACTAATCTTGCCTTGTATCTATTCACAGAACCATGTGCATTGTGCTTGATCTTATAAACCCACTTACAGCCAATTGCATTCTTGTCTTTAGGCAAAGGCACCAATTCCCATGTAGCATTTGCTTCCAAGGCATCCATTTCTTCATCCATGGCTTTCTCCCATTTTTCATTTCCCATGGCTTGCTCAAAAGAAGTGGGTTCTGGTTCCTGTATCACTTTGACCATATAGGCATACTGAATGGCTGTAAATCCATCATATTTCAGCCTGTCCACAGGATACCTAGCTCTGGTAGACCTGTGCAAAATAGGCTCACTTCCAGGTGCTCTCAAAACATCCCTGGTCTTCCTTACTCCAGGTGTAACAACAGAAGGAATACCCAACTCATCATCAATGCTCTGTTCTGAGCCACTGGATTCACCATCCACATAAGAGTGACCTGCATTCACATCAAACATGGGCTGATCTACCGTCTCTTTTCCTTTTCGTGATACCTGCGTACCACTATCTGCATTGCTTTGAGGAGATTCTCCTGATCTCAATCTGCCTGTCCATGGTGAAGTATGTGAACCACTGCTAGAGGACACTGCAGGTCCACTGATATTTTGTGATTGTTGCTGTGAATTCTGTGTAGCATTACCATTTTGTGCATCTACATCAATCATCACATTTATTGGTTTATACCAGCTGCTCATCTCATCAAAAACAACATCTCTGCTCACTGTAAACTTACGAGAACAAGGGTTATAGCATCTATACCCTTTCTACTGCAGAGAATAACTAATAAAGATGCACTTCTCAGCTTTTGGATCCAACTTGGACCTCAACTCGTCTGGCACATGAACATAGGCAATGCAACAAAAAATTTTCAAATGAGAAATGTCTGGTTTCCTACCAGTATACATCTCCTCTGGCGTCGTGCCATGTATTGCTGTAGTAGGAGTCCTGTTCATTATGTAAACTACTGTAGCAACTGCTTCAGCCCAATAATAATTTGGTAGATCTTTCTCATTTAGCATGGCCCTAGATACCTCTCTAATATGCCTGTTTTTCCTTTCTGCAAGTCCATTTTGCTGTGGGGTATGACTGCATGAATATTGCTGCTTTATGCCATGCTCCTGCAGGAACGTTGCAAACTCATTTGAGAGGTATCTCCCCCTCCATCTGACCTTAGGCATTTTATTTGCAGGCCAATTTCTTTTTCAACCATAGCTTTAAAAGCTTTGAAGTGACCAAACACTTCACTTTTCTTTTTCATAAAATACACCCAAACTTTTCTTCTTAAGTCATCAATAAAAGTGACAAAATAGTGACAGCCTCCAATAGATGTAGCTTTAGTAGTCCACACATCAGAGTGGATTAATTCCAATGGCTTTTTACTCTCTTGAACATGCCTAGGAAATGGTTTCATTGGCTGTTTTCCAAATTGACAGGCTTCACAAACCTTATGCATTTCTGCAATCTTGCAACAATATTTTGGGCTTGCATTGATTTAAGTCGCTGTATATTAACATGACCAATGTGTTTGTGCCAGATATCAATATATACAACTACATTGGTCCCATGTGCAAACATTGCTACACTCAATTCAGGCATGTCCGCATCCAATGTAAACATCCTGCCCTTCTTCTTTCCTTTTGCTATCAAGCGACCGTTATTTTTCATATCCTCAACAAAGCATCCATGAGGATTAAATCTGACCTGCAAGCCCTGCTCAACCATTTGACCAACAGAAACCAGGTTCTTGATGATGTTCGGGACATGAAATACATCAGACAGGTATTTCTTTTTCCCATCCTGCATAGACAAAGGAATTTTACCAATCTGCACAATAGGATGTGCAGTATCATCACCAGTCTCCACAAATCCTGGTTTTTCCATTTTCCTTGCATCTTGCATCCACTCTGCATGACCTGTCATGTGGTTTGACGCACCTGAGTCAACATACCACACATCATTTCGTTCTTTTGCACTTGTCACAGAATTGATCATGTGCTGCATTATAAATAGATGCTCATTTCTGTCATCGTCCTGTCTACTGGAAGATGCATAATTGCCTTGCTGCAATTTTCCATTCATAATGTCATTCTGCTTTTTATAGCAGTCCTTAGCCATATGACCCATTTTACCACAGTAGTAGCATTCAACATTGTTGTTTGCATTTTGGCCTCTTTGCCATCCACCACGGCCTCTTTGGCTCCCACTGCCTCTAGAGTTACCACGTCCTCCTCCATAGGACTGGTTTTCTTGAGTTTGCTGCATATTCTGATTTCTACCACGGCCTGCAGATCGGCCTCCTCTACCTCTGCCTCTACCTCTTCCAGCATTTGAGTAGAAGACAGTTTCGTTTGAAGTTCCTCCTGAAGAAGATGCACCCCCATTTCTCTGCTCTTCAGAAATTAGAAGAGCAAACAACTCTTCAAAATCAGGAAATTTTTCACGGATG
Source organism: Dipteris shenzhenensis (assembly GCF_047967505.1). NCBI lineage: Eukaryota > Viridiplantae > Streptophyta > Polypodiopsida > Gleicheniales > Dipteridaceae > Dipteris > Dipteris shenzhenensis. The sequence continues at coordinate 39,889,240 of NC_141603.1, forward strand.
GCAATGGATGTCCGGAACTGTGCATAATCCTTTCCTAGACTATTCAAGGTCACAGAAACTAGATCATCATCTTCCACTGGTGACCCAATGGAAGCAAGTGCATCTACAATTTTCTTCACCTTCATGTGGCAGTCATTGATGCTCAAATTTTCTCTCTGCACATTATGCAACTCCTGTTTGAGCTACATTTTCCTGGCTTGCGTATTTGTGCTATACATTTTTGCCAAAGTATCCCATGCCTCCTTTGGCATACTTGCATCCTGAATATGCACAATCATAGAATCCAAAATACTGATAGACAGCTAGTACATAACTTTTCTCGCTCTCTCATGCCATCCTTTAAATGCCTGCATTTCCTGTTGATTGGGAACGTTAGGAAGAACTGGTTCTTCTTCATTTCCTGTAATGAACTCCCAATAGCCTTTTCCCATAAGGAAATTCGTTATTCTAAACTTCCATGCCTGGAAGTTGTTCTTGTCAAGCTTTTCTGTGACAATCTGTGAAAGAGAATCAGACGCCATTACAGAACACTACAAAATATTCTGTCACTGCGAGAAAACACAGCTTTTGCCTCACACGGGCAGATCTGCAAAACTGACAAAAGTGGTATTTGACCACAGAGTCACTTCCTAGTGACAATTTTGCATCAATAGGCAACAAGCATGATTCTGCAACTCCCAATATCTCTGCACACAGGCATACGATGTAATTTCTGCGGTAACTTTTCACCGACCAACCGAGCAGTGGTCGCACAGCAAAAACAAGACCTTTTTCTGAGTGCCTGCGAAGAAATTCTGCCTTCAAATCGAGCCCCGAAATGGCCTCGAATCAAAAAAATAAAGTCACACCACGAAGGGCGTCTCAATCTGAGATAGTGCACTTTTGCACTTCTGGCTGTGCTACCTGCAGAGATTTGCTCCCAAACTCGAAATAGGAAAGCAACACTGGTCCTCTTACCAGGACACCGTGAACTTGGTTTGCTTTCTTGAGCTCCTTACCATGAACAAGGCTCTGATACCATGTGAAGATAGTGGGAGAGAGGGAAGGAGTCTCACTTGTGGCTTTCTCACATGCACAATGGGGGAATACACACACAGGTGGAGGCTAAAAACAATTTTCCTCTTCTTAGTTGTGAAAGCCAAAAGAACTCTAGTATAAAGAAATAGAAGAACCCTATATGTGGGTCTCAAACCAAACTCAACTAACTAAGGTGGCATACTAACTGAGCCACAAACTAGAGTAGATAAGGATAGCTATCATCCAGCTATTATTCGTGGGCGATGTACCAACCGCATCTGCAGCTAACAAGTCGGTGACATAAATGCACAACGGTCACCCTGGCATATCACGAGTGGAGCTTGATATCTCAACAGGAGGTGCATATTTTAGTAATGCATAACTGCTTTTACATTTTGGGATTTTTGCATAAAAGATTGTAGAAATCACTTGATCCCCAATGTTGAAGACATTACCCCAGCCATCTATCTCTTGCTCTATGAGGACTATTTTAGATTTTGAGCACATCACCACATAATAATCCTCATGATCTTCATTTGTAGGGGACCGTAGTACTGCAAAATGGTCACCCATTTGAAGCATGTTAGCCAGCTGGTCTCTATCCATCGCATATGTTACAGATAACCCAATATGTAATGTGTTAAACAACTTCCTTCGATGGTCTGGTAGTTCCATGCTTTAGACCTGTCAACATCACCAACCTTTACTTCTATGAAGAGCCTTTGTTTGGTAGAATCATCTCCCATCTTCCATGCCAACCATTCCACAACATCGTGTGCATTTTGTAGCTTTGCACCATTTACATCCAATTGCTCACTGACTAGTGCATGCTTTATGATTGCACCAGCCCCATCATGTTGTCCCTTGCCATGACCGCTTCGGAAAAGGTTCCACATCATTTGAATGCCAGTAAAAGAGCAATACCTAGCATAACAAACAACATATATATTGCATTTTAAAATATGCAACATCTTCAGTGTGATGTAGAAAATAAGGGGTCAGTGTTCAATGTCTTACCTTGCAATAAAGTAAAATGGGTGAGCGGCCTTGAACTGAGATGTTGCCCCATCTGACCAAACCTAGTGTCTTTAAAACTTCAAGCCTTTAGACACCAACCATTGATGGTGGAGCATAAAGCAATGTTGCACAAATAGTGTGTCATGTTTTTTGTCTCATTTGAAATGTAAAAGATGGATTGCTTTTTTATCTCGCTCGTCTCCTTCCAATAGCAAATATGAACCAAGATGGTCACTTGGTCATTATGCCAATGCATTGATTGAACCTCATTCTGTAGTAAGTGCTATGGATAGCAAGTGCTAATATTACTAAATAGTAAATGCTTGATCTATAGTACTATTAGTACTAAATAGCAAGTGCTAGATGGTAAGTGTGATATTACTAGGTGCTATATAGTACTATTAGTATTGAATAGTAAGTACTAATATTACTAAGTGCTAGATAGTATTGAAGAGTACTTACTAAGTGCTAATATTACTAAGCGTTAAGAATTATTGAGTCCTAAATAGTACTCAGTAAATAGGACTTACTCAGTGCTAAATGTTATTAAGTGCTACATAGTACTAAATAGTGCTAAAATACTACAGAGTAATACTAAGTAAAACTAATAGTAGTAATAGCAGAGTTAAGGCAAGGAAGAGAACAATATCTAAACAATATAATATAGTACTAGTAGTAGGGTTAGTGTAAGGGATAGTACTAGATAGTACTAAATAGAACTAGTAGCAGGGTTAGTGCAAGGAGAGAATGATTATGCTTGAAGTCCTTCTCTAATACAAACAATTTCAAACATCACACACTACTAATTAACACTAAATAGTACTATTTAGTCATAACAAGCCTTTTATTTAGTCATAATAATTGACTTGAAAGAGCTAACAATACTATTTTGTCCTATCTTTATTCCTAGGACTGAATTCTAAAATATGGTCTATACTATAAATGTATTAAGTCCCCAATATAGTATTTAGTACTATGATTCTATGATTTAGTGCTAAATTCGCTTCATATAGATTCTGTTACAGTGTTAAATGTTAGCTTTAACATCTGAACAATACTAATATTACCCCTAACAGTACTGAATAGTTGTAAAGAGTACCAAATAATAGTGTGTAACTTAGGCTTCATTGAAAGAAGGAAGATGCACCTCTATGAGCTCCAAGAAATGGGTGGGATGTATTGCATACTTTTTGGGCCAAGCCTATACTTGCAAACGTCCTTCTTGTTTGGGGAAACCCTGGTGTTGTCTTTCTAGAACTGGACAACACATTGAACAACCTCACAACTTAAGGAATCCTATCTATGCTTTCGACCTCCATTTGCCCATTTGAAGGAAGTTTGTTTTATGTCCACGTGATGTTTCTTCAGATTCCATGCTTGAATTCCAAGGGCTTTAGCTACTTTGCTATCACTATATTTTTTATTAGCAATCATGTGGAGAGCTACTCTCTTTGTAGCTAACTTATCAGCACTTTCTACTCTTTTCACAAGACTCAATGATGTCTTTAGGCTATCCACTATTGTCATTGATATGGACTGGCTTTGAAAATTTGTCTCATCGACAACCTCTTGCCTATCTGGATGTTTTTTAACCTTAGACAAAATGTCAGCCTTTGTTCTCAAGTCCAAGTTCTTTGTGGTATGCTTGAAATGTCACTCAACTGTTAATGTCAAGTGTCTCATGTTCCTTTCGGAGCAATGCTGTGGCAGTGCATTGAGCGAGTTTCCTTCATGGTATGGCACTTCTAGTGTGGAGTTCTCCATCCTGTGCACAACCATATTTCAATGGTAAATCATAAATTAATGAACGACACAAGAAGACAATACGTCAAAACATGCATGCTCAATCTTACTGTACGAGAAAGTCATCCTAAGAAAGAGAGAAAGAGAGAGAGCTCTAGAGAGAGAGAGAACCGTAGAATCACTCAAACATAACTGGTTTTTGCACCAGAGAGAACATACGGTCCAAAGTGTGAGGGCTTTAATAAGAGAGAAGGGGAGAGCTAGTTTGCACAGAGAATGGAGAGAGCCACGGAGAGAGAGAGCAATGGACCTCTGGGAGAGAGAGAGCAATAGACCTCTAGTGAAGATGAGCGGAGATACTTGCAAGGACAGAGACGAGACTCCACGAGAGAGAAGAGAGTCGACTGTCAATGGTTTCAAACATGTGTGAGTGATTCCATGAGAGAGAAGAGAGTCAATTGAGAGTAGATTGCAGATCGCGGATTCCTCGATGTGTGAGGAAATCATCCTCGATTGAGAGTGGATTGTAGATTGTAGATTGTGGACTCCTCAATATGTGGAAATCTAATCCAACTATCAATATCTTTTAGTACACAATTTAGTACTATATCTATGCTAGAACCTTTGGCAAAAAGAGTACATTTTAGACACCGTAGCATGCTTTCACCCCATTACTACCGTGCTATCCTAAATTTTTTTGTGCAATGCTATACTAAAATAGTCCCCTTTAGATTGGTTATCTTTAACTATTAGATTTCAACCACCAGGCTACTTAAAACATTTAAGTACTAACATGGAAGTAGGTCGACACAAAATCATGTCGAGAAAGTCCACAAGTCCAAGAAATGTCTACAAGATTTCATGATCTTGGACTTCTCCAATTTGAGGTCCTTGTCTTTTGCATTTTTTGCCCAAATGCAAATTGAGCTACAACATCTACTTTCTCGTTGTAGATAGTTGTAGGTAGGCACATTTGATCTGTCCATGACTTGGGCAATGGCAAATGGCATTTCTACATAGAGATCTTGCATGCAAAAACACCCTAAAGCAAAAAACGTGGACAAGGTGGTAGCATGCAGGACATCGGATCCTGCAGTCATCTATGATGGGGGTATGGCAGACCATGCATTTTGGACCCTGCTGCATAGGAGGATATATCCGATTCAACTATTATGGCCGTCAATACCAAAGTCTTGCTCTGTACATGATGAAGTTGCTTCTTGATTCCTTCCTCCCTCATCCTAAGGCTATGGATGTTCTCCTTCATCTCCTCCACTCTTTTCTCTTTTTGTGCCACAACTTTATCTGAATCCCTCAGCATTTGTTGAAGCTGCTTAAATTTGTTCAAAAACATCAACATGGGCCATTTCCAAGACTTCCACTTTAGTTTTGAAATCTCTTAGGATGATGAACTGCTTTTCAAAACTGTCCAAAGCCATGGCAAGCTCATACACAACCCTATCATAATCTTGTTGCAGGGTCTTGTAGCTTACTCTTTGAACTTCCAACAGTGTTTCAAAAAAATAACCCTCACCATGTGGCTGTTGCAACTTGCTCCACCATGGCTGCTGCAACTTGCTCCACCGTGACTACTCTCTATATCCTTTTAGAACTGGAGAGCTAACTCATTGTGTTCTTTACCCCGGTTGCTCTCTACCCCATCCTTCCTAGGGTTGAAGCTCTCTTGCAGTTCTTGCATGACCTTTCTGGTTTTTGTATTCTCCCTTTTCAGCTCCTCCATCATTTGGTCTTTTTCAATGTTCAATGCATTCTACATGTTGTAGAGCCGTTTGTAAAGACCCTACTTTTTGGCTCTCTGATCTTCAAGCTCCTCTCACATCATTGCTATCTCCTTGTCCACGATGTCCCCATCACTTCTCATTTCTTCAAGCCTATCTCAAAGCTCTTGATGCACTTCTCTACTTCTTCTCTTTTATGCCTTTCCATGTTGACCATTTTTGCAGCGACCTTAGCGTGCTCTTGTGCCTACAAGGCCCTTGCTTATGCCTCCTCTACCTTGGCTTCTGCACCTTCCCTGAGAATTGTCCTTAGGGGAGTCACTATGTATAAACCCTATATATCACATGCATTTAAGGCCTATTTGTAAAACCCCTTATCTGTGAAATTTTCATGATTAAAATGCACCCTTTTCCTATTCAATCTACAAGTTTTTTTTCCAAAATCCTTTTTATAGCACCCTTCTATATGTGAAAATGTGAAGAAAATTTGAAATTAAATATGTCCTTATGTTGAACTCACGTGATAGTCACATTTATTATTGAGTGACCCCCCCGAGGCATTTTCTCAAGTTGCACTACCTTTACTGCATCAGTGGCTTTCTCTTGTAGAAAAGTCACCTTCTGAGACATCTTCTTATTGTATTGCTCAAAACTCCCTTTGAGGGTAGATGCCATCAAGTGCATTGCAACTCTAGCGGACTGAGATGACAATTGGGATTTGCCTTTCACACAATTCTTCAAGTTGGTTATCATGCTCTTGGAGATCGCCCTTGAGAAAGATACATCACGTTCTTTCACTTGTTCTACTGCTGCTTGAATGTGCTAGAACTTCACGGTTCTTCTCGTATTAGGAAAGAAGTGAATGGTAGATTGCATCTCATTATTACGCTAGTGCGGCATCATAACATTGGAAATTTTTTTGACAAGAGTGCAGGTCCATGTAAAATTCAAATATTCACTCAGGAGCACATCGTGTCGCGGCCCCAAAATGGCCCCAAAAATAGTTTTGCGATTAGCTACACCCAAGCAAACATTGACCCTACTTGATAGGAATGAGAGAAATATATGACAAAGCAATTTCCTAAATTTCCTTACTAGTCTATCCATTTATGTTCATGTGTATATGAATTATCTCTTTGATTTTGACTAAAGGCATGATAATCAACTACATATAAATATTCTTTTTAAAAGAAATGGATCATTGCTCATGATTATATCTGATTATATATATGACATGAAAAATTTCTTAATTTTACATTGTATTCAAATGATCCATCCTAAGATACTTCATGAAATAAATTCAACACAAATATAGGACAAATATTTTTAATTCAAAATCTTAAAATATAGTTCTATAGGCTATTACTCAATTGGTGCTTAATAAATGGAGCATGACCCTTGTGAAGTGTGCCATGTACATTATTATATTGGTTCATGATTGCAACATAATACGAAAAAGAGTTATATGGTCACCTGCCTTTGGACAAAAATTGATATCTTTATGTAAAAATACCTTTTTAAGAGAAAGTTAGGCAATTTTAAAGAGAATAAGAGAATAAATTCTCATTTGCAGTACATAGGATTAGTACACCAATCCTTCAAGATTGACTGAGAGTCAGTTCAACTGCTCCAACAATGGCTGAATATTCCCTATGAACATTGAGAGCATTTTGGACAAGTGCTATCCATATTTGAATCTATTTTTTAAACATGAGTTGCACATCCCAAACCATTAGAAGAAAGGATGTAGTTTTTAGAGACAAATTGGTTTACAATAAGTCGATTGAAAGCATCGGTATTATGGACACCATCCCATTGCACAAAGACTGATGGGTCTGGACAAACATATGTCCCTCTCCTGCATATTTTTAATATTTTAAATTGGTCTTGTACTCCTGGACCGGCCCCGCAACAAGCATTGATTGCTTCTTGAAATCCTGGCACAATAGATTCAAATATAATCCATATGAAAAGTGAATTATTTCATAAGTTTAGTTGCATTTCATCACTTTAAATTCTTATAATCAACTAAACCATTAGATAAAATAGCATCAAAGTATAGATTTATGAATAAGAAAGTAGATAGAGACTCCTAACCCTAGATGACTTGAGGGGATATGATTTGGATTTGGTAAAATTCACGTGAAAGACACAAATATGAGGGGAACACTCAACTCACATTCAATATGACTTTATATATGTTTGAGCATTCCTAGACTTTCTCTATTTTAATTTAGGTGCATTGTTCATAAAACTTAAGGATCTTTCGTCCATATGTATCCTCTCATACACTTTAAAGAAATTCTAAGTTTTTTCTCATAAATTTGTTGTTTTCAAAGTGGAGATTGTGAGACAAATACATAAATGGTAGTAACAAAGAAAGTTTGATTTTGAGTTTAACTATATAAATATTCTTATGGAGTAGAAGGGTCACTAACGTTTAGACTTAACAAGAAAGTGACTAGAAAAATAGTATAATGCGACTCTATAATCAAGCAATGATGTGCACAAAGCCAAGGGATGGACGCCGACTTTAAGAGGACCACATGTTTAGTATTATAATAGTCACTAAATTTTATCAGTAAGAAAGAGAAGAAACTCAAGTAAATGATTAAGCCTTGTAATGTAGCACTCATATTCTAGTAGTATTGATCGGACTTCCTATATATAAACTTGAAGTCTTTATAACTACATATTTAGTCTATGCTTATATCCTGGGCCACCAACTCCCTTTAGTAAGAAAACCTATTAAAATCTTGAGTATGAGATGAATTTAACAATATGCCATGAGTAAAAATTATTCAAATTAACATGGTTGTGTTCTACATTAAAATAGCTTTAAATATGTCTTTACATCTTGAAATTTGGGTAACACATGAAAAAGTTATATTAATTTAAAAGAACATGGGTTTTCATATTTTAGTGTATTTTTTGTTCTAGTTCCCCTCATCCAAAAGACCCCTCCCTTGGGTCTCACATATTATGAAAAATATGTACAAATCTTAAAATCTTGCATATTTTTCAATGTACATACCTTACATTTTGTGGGAGAGGAGACATGAAATTCGCATATATTTTCCTTGCATATTTGAAAAATTTAAAGGAAATCCATGCATATTATATATGGACCTTGTCCCCCCATACCCTGGATTTTGGACGAGGGTAGTAACATATTACATATTGAGTTAGCACCCTAGGGCTTATATGATCAAAGATGGGGCCTTATGTCATAGTTTGCTTAAGGATCTTAATTAAACAATTCACATGAGAACCTTAATGTAAGGTAAGCTGGGTGGGTTCATTTTTGGTCCCTCCACGTTTTTATGCCTAATGGCGAAATAACTATAGGATGCTCAAAAAAAAGTACTTGTTTTTCATGAGAGGTGATCCTTGAGCATCTTGTTTTAATGGAGGTTGTGCTATTCTCTAGTAAGGTTAATATGTACAAGTTCAATGAGGAGACAATGATTGAATGCAATAGTGAGCTTGAAGAGAAAGCCAAACAAGGTGTGCTTATAAACAAGCTGGAGGACACATGAGAAGATAAGCATAAAGTTATCTCATGCACATGAAAACGTAGTATAGTAGTCATCGTGAGACATGTGGGTGTGGAGAGGTTAGCTTGACAGACATCAAAACATCCTTGAGAAGGCAAACCATGTGCGAACTGGATAAGCAAGAGTGATGGGATTAATATAAAGGACCCTTACATTTATCTTGCCAAGCTCAAGCTCGAAGGGAGTGAGTTCTAGTAGGTGGGTGCTCACCATGCAAGTACCATACATAGATTGAGAGAGAGGGGAGACGTGCATATGGAAGTGGTAACTTGTAAGTGACTTCAACGAAATGGCCCAAGTTGATAAGATTAAATGGAAAGGCCCAAGTTCTTTCAATGGCAAGAGACCACTTAGCCCTCTTAATATATTATAGCTAGATACATAGATAAGAAGAAATAAATATAGAAATAAATAGATAGATGGAGAATTGTCTCAACAATCCAAGGGCCCAAGTTCTTTAAAGTGACCTACATTTAGTCAACGTAAGACATTATAGATACATAAATAGGTAGATATAGGTAGCGAGTACCTAGTCCCGTTAATGTATTATAGATAGATACATAGATAGATAGATGTGAATTCTGAAAAGGCAACAGATGTTCTTGTCCTAAACTGTAGGTCAGAGGGAGTTGAAAGGGCTGCTTTCCACAATAGCCCTATGGGATGGCCTGACTACCACCCTCATTCCAGCCACACTCTTCTTTTTGGACTCGTTCGGATGTGAACTAAACGAAATGCCCCGCTCCTGCACCTAGATGTGCCCATCTTGGCTGCGTGGAAACAGGCCCAAAGAAAAAATATAGTTGAAGACGACTGATGCGTGATAGGGGCTAAGAGGCAACAGAACTATCTCTTGGCCTACATGGGGTGATACGTTGATTGGGGTCTTCAAGATGGCGAATTTCTGAAGCGAATTAGGAGCGTGTTTGAAGCGACGAGAGATAATTAGGAGCGTGTTTGAAGCGACGAGAGATAGAGAGATGACGAATTCCGGAGAGGGAATATAGATCTAATTCTTGGCCTGCACCAAATGCAGGCCGATCGGGGCGCGAGAGTTGAAGACGACTAGTTCAAGAAGACTGGTGGCTGAAGCGAAGGAGCGTCTGTGCGCTCTCGAAACGAGTTACTCGACACTCACCATATGCAGCCGGGTTCTTCACCACTTGATCGTAAGCAGTGTAGAAGTCTGCGTAGATGATATCTATATCGGGATACTTCTCCCTCAACCCCTGCAGCCCGTTGAATAGGTTCTGATTATGCACTCGAACAAGCGCATTGACAGCTTCCAGGCAGCCCTGCTCATCCGTGGTTCCATTGAGCAGTTTCAGATACAGAGGAGCGCATCCTTCTGGTCCGACATTGAGGATGAAGAAATGCCTTGCTTCATTCGCGTACAAGGTCTGCGTTCCAGTTGCCAACCGATCAGTAGTCAGCTGAACAGATTCCAAGCAGGGTCTCATAAAAATTAGTCAGAGAGAGCGAACGCAAATAGGCATCTCCGGCTACCTCGATTCCTTGTATGAGCTTCCCGACGACAAGTGGGACTAGCTGTAACGTTTTTGCATCAGAGACTTGAGGCTTCATCATCCGACCGAAGCGGAGATATTGCCTTATGAAGACAGAACCGTAGTCGTTGCCGCCGATGGACAAGAAAAACAAACCTTCTGAGAAGCTCTGGGGGCTCGGGAGTCGAAGATCTACGAGCGCATCAGGAGTAAATATTAGAGACAGTGCTCTGCAAACAGAACTGGACTGGACGAGGTTAAGATGGACACCTGGTGAAAAGGCTTGATTCTCTGCTAGCTGCTTGATGTTAAGATGCCATCCAATTTGGACGTTAAGATTGTCAACTGTGAGAACATTACTGCCGCCTTCGAGCAACAGAACGCCAGATCCTTGAGCTGTGCCGCCTGCCACGGCGTAGTTGACGCCATTGGAGAAATCTGTCCCAGGATCTCTGTAAGCGAGATAGGGATTTAAGAACGGCAGACCCACAGATTGTGCTGCAAAAAGCATGAGAAATTGGTAGCAGTTAGAAACTGGGACAATCAAACAAGCATTCAACCTTGAGAGCGGTTGTTCTCAACTTGTCATCGCTGTTCATTTCCTCTTTCAATTAAACGTAAAAACCATCAGTACTTTGTTCTTCAATTGCTAGGTACAAAAATCAACAACATATCAATCATCGATTGCAATACAGAACAGTTAGAAATACAACCGCATAATTACAAGCACCAGTGCTTAAATTTGCTGCACACCTCTAGGCTTCATAAAAAATTCAGTGAAGTCTTTGAAAAAAATTTAAGCTTCAAAATAAAGATGACACTCCGTACAAATCCCATTTTAAGCTGAAGATGACAATTGCGCAGACTCCGAGACTAATGCCAGGCCCTCGAGATTCTAGAGCAGGCAGACTCACATTATTTGGGATACATATTAGTAGTATAGTATATTAGTATTATTTGAGCTTCATGAATGCTGCGCTGGTGAAATTCTTGGGAGTCATATGAAGCCCAAAAGTCTAATGAAGCTCAATCTGCCCAGCAAATTTAAGCACTGACAAGCACTAGTATCTTCACTCGAATTGGAAATACGGGTTCCAATTGAGAATACAAGCAACACGCAATTGCTTCGTTCCATTGGAAAGAAAATCGAGAACCAGTTATCTTCGCCGCGTTCAATTGAAAATATAGATATACAACTATCAGGAACTGAGCAGGAACGATTTTATTGGAAACATAGCTCTGTGGTAACGTAAGCACACATGCATGCACAGCACATTTGCGAAATATTTCAGTACGAGCTGATTGTTGTGCGTGCCACAGCCGACAATTGAGCAACTCTCTATTGGAAAAATATTTACACACTCGAATTGGGCATACATTCAAGGCTCAAGCACAGCTTTCATTCGACAAGAGCAAGCTCTATGAAACGGCTCACATGCATGGAATAATTACGTTAGTTCGATCTTTCTCATCAATCACCTGCAAGCTGCAAGGGATCCTTTAACGATTCACGTAACTTCTACCATCGACGTGCACAAAACAAAACCATATCTCTTGACATGAGATCATGCCCGTTCACAGAAGCAAAACCCACCTAAGAAATCAATGAGCAGTCGCCCATCGCAGAATCGGAGTGCCGGGCGCTTGAAGTAAGTCTCTCCGTAAGGTAATTGTGTTGACGTAAAGAAGATAGGGCTGGTTCGGATCGCATTTCCCGTGTCCGTCAAGGAGTCGCCAAACGCGAAGATGGCTGGGTAACCACAAGCTGCTCCTGCTGCAGCGAGCCTCACAACAAGCAGGCCCCTGCATGCAAGCAAGTAGATTAGCAGCATTATCTTCCTTGAGCCACCCTCTGTCATTGCGAATCCCATCCTATGATCCTGAAATTGCTGTCTTTCTCTGCTCGTGAATTGTTTGCCTTCAACGAATTCTTTGCCTTCCAATAATCCCCTGACAGTCTTTCAATTAAAAAAAAAAAAATCCCCTGACAGTCCAGTGCAATTGCTCTCCGTATGGCTAGCTACCCGATGCTTGTCTCTTACTCCTCGGAGTCGTATTATATAATAGTATCTTGTCGTGCCGCTCTTGTTGACCAGTACCTCATAACTTTGTGTTTCCATCTACCGCGCCCCGGCAAGCCTTAAAGAAAAAGCTGCTGCTCTCTCCTTCCGGACACCGATGATTGTACAGGGTGGTCTTGAAGTCGGCAATGGCTCCTATGACGCCTTGCCCTATGGAGAGCAAACACCTGATAAATCGAGCCTATCGAACTGAAATGACTATCGCGGCAGATGCGCCCGCGTCCAAGTCCAGCTGGGTGAGGTACGTGATCGAGCTACATGGATTCTGGCCTGAAGCCAAGTCCGAGAAGAAGCCCCAGAGTAGATGAGCAGCCGTGGACACATTGTTACCGTTACGCAGTAGTCTTCAGCTATCGAGAGATAATCAATGCAAAAAGAGAGAGCATCACTTTCCTATTCAGAATACAGCTCACGTCCGATATCTTATACACTTTGGTTGGCATCAACTCCCGTGACGAATTTTTAATCACAGCGCTACCCAGTTGAAAGCGGGTCAAACATCATCTTCAAATTCAAAGGAGGTTCAAACAATTACGAAAATCTTCAATGATAGCAGCGGTGCTCCGTTGAGATTCAAACAATTTCGAAAATCTTCATGATAGCAGCGGTGCTCAGTTGAAAGTCGGTCTCATATAGTCGTCATGTTGAAGAGAGCAAACAATTGACAAACATCATCTTCGGATGGACCTGTCGCTTCTAATGATAGATGGAAGTCAGTTGTAATCTTCAATCCTACTGCTTTTTGGTACGAAATGGAGACCCCTTCTCCAATCACAATCACATGTGGAAATGATCTTTGATACTTTGATTCATATTCTCTTCCTCCGTCGAGACTCATGAGAAGTGAAGATCGATATGTTCTCTCCACATGTTATGTCTAGTGTAAACTAGATATGATGTGTGAAGAGATTGCATGGACAGCTAGGATTTCGTGTTTGAAAATGATCGTTGAGTAGCAAGGATTAGTGTAGAGAGGTATCATGGAGGTAGGATTTGGTCTTGAAAAGGATCGAGTAGCAAAGTGATCGATGGAGATAAAGACACACACACACTCTCTCTGTCTCTCTCTCTCTCAAAAAGAGAGTGTACGGTGAGAAAAAATAAAAGGGGCAATAAGGGGGTTTCAAGCAAGCTCGTTCTCAGTGGTAGGGATAGTAGTGAGAAAGAGAGTTTGATTTAGGAAAAATGTGAATATGTAGAGAGAGAGAAAAGAGAAGGGGGAAGCTTTTGAGAGAGAAATAAGGGGATGGTGGGAAAAGGGTTGAAAAAATTGAAAGAGTTTGAGTCTCAAAAGAGAGGGATGTGAAAAGAAAAAATGAGAGGGGGGAAAATGAGAATTAGGGAGAGGCAGTTATAGAAGGGGAGGAAGCACACTAAATAAAAATAAAGAGAGGGCTTAGTCCCTTTCCTAAAACATGATTAAGAAGAGAGGGAGTTATAGAAGGGGAGGAAGCATACTAAATTAAAATAAAGAGAGGGTTTAGTCCCTTTCCTAAAACATGATTAAAAAGGACCTCTCACCTTCTTCTTTGGTGCTTTCAATTCACACATGGAAGGAAACAAGTGATGGAAAAACTTCGTGAAAGTGAATGGAGAGAAAAGGAGTGGGAAAAATAATTGCTCCAAATCTATTATCGATGCAATGGAGATTCAAATCCCAACACTTGGCCACACCAAAACTGTGAGTGATTCTCAAGACACACCATATCTCCACTTGCAATCCATATAGGAGGGAGTCAACTCGAGCAGTGGGAGGAACACATACACATGGGAATTGAAGGGAACTATACATATAGGAAGGGTTAAATGGTAAAAGTCATGGAGAAAGATGGCGAAATTCAAAGGAGAGACTCCATGGGGGAAGCAGGAGAGTCTTTAAAGGCAGAGAGCTTAACTGCAGACATAGATGGGCACCAACATGCTTGCCACCTCATCCTACTTTTCCCTTTTAAAACTATTATCTTTTTGACTATGTGCCACCACTCCACTCACACTTCATTTAATACACCCATAGGACCATCCACATGCAAGGGTTGGCATAAGACAAAGATTTCCACCTCCTTTTCTATATTATACATGCCACATCATATTATACATATTGCACAGATTCACAATTACATTGGTCTTTTAGGACCATTTATGAAAGTGTCTGATGGTCATGAGAGAGATCATTAGGGGGGAAATGGGGTCTCAAAAAGTCCTTAAATTAGTGTTTTCTAATGTCAAGGGGTCAACGTTAGCTTGGGTGTAGCCAATCGTGAAACTATTTTTGGGGCCATTTTGGGGCCGCGATGCGATGCGCTTCTGGGTGAATATTTGAATTTTGCGTGGACCCACGCTCTCGTAAAAAATTTTCCCGACGTGATGAAGGCGCACTGGCATAATAATGAGACACAATCTATTTGTTCAGAACACCACATAGCTCGACACATGGCATCTCTACACTACTTCGTGCAGCGTAGTCTCTGGCCTACGCTGCCTAATCACTTATTATTGTGCAGTCTTTTGCTACAGAGGTTTGCCACCTGTTACTGGGCATGCACCCATGCAGATCATTAAAATTGAAGGTTGGCTTGGAGAGACCACCGCGCTGGTTCTTGCTGTAATAATTAGATGTAATCTATCATTCTGAACACCGCGTAGCGCAGTCTCTGGCCTGCTAACCACATGTCATCATGCAGCCTTTTGCCGCTTCTTTGCCCACAGCCCATACAAATCATAGGTTGGCTTAGAGAGATCATCACGCTGGTTTTTGGCATAATAATGGGACACAATCTATCATTCTGAGCATCGCCTCAGTGCAGACCACCTGTCATCGCCCAGAATTCAAGGTTGTCTTGGAGAGACCACCGTGTTGGTTCTTGGAGTTATAGCTTTGTTACCTATTTATAAGTATTACGGGAGGAAATCTATGAAAGCCGCCGTATTGGTTCTTGGAGTTATATATTTGTGTACCAAAGAAAATGTATTCCGTTGCACAACCAAGCAAAATGCAATTGATGATATGGCCCTTGAGGGGCAAGGGCCATATCTACGTGCATTATAGAATATCCAGGATACCACTGGACAGACATGGCATGTCGATATGGCCTTTGCCCCTAAAGGGGACCCCTCAAGGGCCACATCATCAATTGCATTTTCTGAAAGTTTAATTATATTCTTCTAGATGTATCTCCATGCAACCACAACGGTGGGGTCGTTGGAGTTATTTTAGCGCTATTTTGGTCATAAACTAAGGAAATTATAGTCCTTCTTTCCTGGTATTTAGTCCTTGTTGTAGTAAATATAAATGATGGCAAAAGTACAATTTATCGAGTGAAAATTGAGCAAAAGAGATTATAATGTACATTTACGTCCGATAACAAGTTATATAAAAATTATCAACTTACACCGAGCGGAAATTGAACAGAGGATCTTACATTTATAAAAACTCGGCAATGGCTGAGAGCCTTAAACAAAAGATTACATGTAACGGCCATAACCATTCAGATACAAATATAAAAGTTAACAACAGTGCATACCGAGAGCCTCAAATTGAACAAAAAGAGATTACATAGCTGCCTTAGTCTCTTAGAGACCAAAACATTACATACAGTGAGGAATTTGTACAACTCAGTTTTCAACCAGTCTAGCTTATTGCATTAACAATTTTTAGGGAGCCAAAGGAGGATACGATGGAGAGGCCGAAGACCATGCACATTGCTTGCTAGGACTCAGTTAATCACCCCCCTAGCAAGTTGAGAGTACTCCACTCTAAAAATATTGAGGGATTCGTCGACATCTAGGGGGAACCCATATAGCACAGCCACAAAGAGGCCCTCTGTGAGCATGTTATCCAAGGTCACGAACACCTATTTCATTAATTTTGGACTTTTTATGTTGTTTTTGGATGAAGCCCAAAAATCCTTCCCAAATGAAAAGTTTATTTTGTGAAAATATCCTTCCCAAATCAAAATTTTACTTTCTGAAAATATTCTTCCCAAATCAAAAGTTCACTTTGTGGCACTATCATATTCACATAAAAATATTGTTTTTTCAATCTATACTTTTGTACCAACATGCAAGAATTTGAAATAATACTATATTAGAAATTCTAGCTATACTTAAGTTATTTGTTAATTTAATTATTTTTAATATTTTTTCTTGACGTGATAAATTTATAAATCCATGAAAGGAGACTTAAATATTTCATGAAAATAACATTGTCACTCGCAATATGCACAAAATTTTTAAAACTTTTAATCAATAGAAAAAAGACATGATGCCATAAGACCCAAGTTTTGTATTGAACCAAAGAGGTATAATACCAATTATAGCTATTATTATATGATTACATTGAGAGACGTTGCTCTCAGCTAGAGTCTTTATATCCAAAATGATATAGATTGAACATATGTTTTCAATTTAAATTGTTGCTCTTAAAGAGCCTCAATTCGTGCCATCTGCATAATTTGACTCCCCATTGTCTTATTGCTCAATGTCACGATAGTCCCTTGCCAGGTGCCATCTGCATTAACTCCCACTTGTCTTGCCAAGCCTTGCCCCTTGGGTGCATTGACTCCCCATGGTCTTATTGCTCAATTTGATAGTCCCTTGCCAGGTGCCATCTGCATTAACTCCCTATTTTGACCCTTGGGTGACATCCAGTGCAAAATACAGGTGCCATCTGCATTAACTCCCACTTGTCTTGCCAAGCCTTGCCCCTTGGGTGCATTGACTCCCCATTGTCTTATTGCTCAATGTGATAGTCCCTTGCCAGGTGCCATCTGCATTAACTCCCTATTGTCTTGCCAAGCCTTGACCCTTGGGTGACATCCAGTGCATATTTTGACTCTCATTTGACATAGGAGGTGATGAATTGGCTTGAATTGGCTTCTTGCCTAGTACCCAAATAAAATTCTTCAATGGACTTCAATACAAAGCTTTAATCATGGACATTCTTCATTTGCGCTGTCTCCTTCTACTTCCTCCATGGCGAGCATCCTTAAAAATTCGTGTATATGCAAAATACTTTGCTGTGGTATTTTTATTTTTCCTTCTACCTCATATCCCATGCGCTTCTTTGATTTCTTTGCCCTTGAATGCCAAGACACTATGATTGTCTCCGTCGAAACTTGAGAGACTGCTTCATCATTTGGGACCCACTCCTTCATTATACAATTAGTATACAATGTGTTGTTATCCATATTCTCCTTCCTGCCCTTTGGCTCATACCATACCACTGTAAATGTTGTAGCTCTCCCTTGGTCATCTCTTTGCACATTAACTACTTTTGCAACCCAAAACTTCACATTCTCATATTCATCATCCGATGGCTGAACCACAACAAAACAATCGACCTCTATATCTACTTGTGGCATAAACTCTCTCTTCTTCGGTCCACAATATGGATGTGGGAGTAATGATACAAATTCATTTTCAAAGACTGGAGCTGGGCGCAAATCGTTATGAACATTTGGCCAAAACATATTGCATTCTTCCTTGACATCCTTTGAGCCTCGCATCCTCTTAAGGTCCTTTATTAAATTTCGTGTCTTGTTAATTACAATGGTCTCTAAGTAGGCTTCGAATCAGGATATCTCCGGAGCATTTCCTCTTTGTATGTAATAAATGCTTTTAATCCTTCTATTTCACAGTTAGACCTCTCATTGAATTCTTGTATAGGAGCCCATGTTGGATACCTTTCCTTGTTGGGAATTGAAGTTAAGAGACTGTAAGGTTCTTCAGGTTTCCATTTTGTATCATGAGAATACTATTGCCATTGCATTACGGGTTTTTCATCTTAAAAAAAAAAACGAAAGTAGTGTGGATTGGTATGACCTGTCAATGCATCACCACCCGTTTGTATGAAAGGTAGAATGAAGCTCTTCCAATCATACATTCTTTCGAGCCTCTCACATACTGTACTTTCCTTACGACCACCAACTTGCCTGCCACATCTTCTTACCAAGTCATCTATTGTCTCCACATCCTTGCATTTAAGCTCCCTTGAGACTGTGCTAAAAACCTGATCGATATCCTCATGTGTATGCCCAACATACAAAAATCCACATTCGACCTCATTGAAGATTCGATGAGTAATTAGCATGGAGCAGAATGCAAACATGAGTACATTCTTATTTTCTCGCCAGCAATTATCAGCTTCTATAATCAAAGTCGGTGGTAGGTGACCTTTTTCTGCATGTACATTGCGAATTGCCTTCATAAGAGATGTTACAACTTGATTGCTATCATGTAGATGCAAGGAATCAATCCATATATCTGCAAAGAACTTAATTCCATGCACTAACACTCCACATAGATGTGTCTTTAGAAAGTGCTTTCCTTGTAATTTAGGTGGAGTGGCAACAAAACGAGGCAATGTTGTTGTATTTTGATCCATGCCATCTACAATAAGGCACATGTAGTCATCGGGATGCGAAATAGCTTGCTCCTTCCAAAATGCATATTTTTGTCTGGAATGTCGAATAAGGTCATGATGAGATTTTCGGTTTTTTTTGTATAATTCCCTTTGATTTGGACATGTTGCACTCTCAATCGCTCGCTTTGAATCATCACAGACATTGCACTTTGACATTTTTTGCCTCCTTGGGATTTTAACATATCCAAAGTTCTTCTTCCAAAGAGTATACAAAGTATGAGAAGAGCTATGGCATCCCCTCTTTGCCTTTGCTTTTCTGCAATAGAGTCAAATACTTCGAGCTTTGTTAAGCCCATTGGAAGGTGCATTTCAGTGATCGCGTCACCGTTAGGGAGTTTGGTAGATATATGGGGTTGAGGTAAAGCATTTTCATGTATGAAGTCTTGCAAAATTGCTGCTGCCCTGACAGTTGAGATTCTTGATTTGGACCTCCTCTATTATCGTGAATGCTAAATTTGTTGTCGCCCTTTGCCTTGGTGACTAAATCCCAATATGTACCATGGGATAATCCAGTAATATTGCGATATGCCTTATTGCAAATCTTTTTTCCATTTACGAGAGGTTTTACCTTTTGTCTTGAACTTAGCCTTTTATTGCCATTCTGAAGAAAGCAAGAGAGACTTGTGAGAAGATATTCATTTCTTTCGCTTCCTCTTCTTTGCCACACGTGTCCTCTACATTCCCTGATGTCTGCAAGATCAATGAAGTGCATACATCTTTGCTTGCAATATAGATATCCCAATACATTTAACATGTTCTCCTCCTTCATTACTCTCTTCCTCTTTGGTTGCTTTTGTGGATCTGCCTGGATTCGCTTTCTCTTCATGCATATGTATGACCGTTTTCGTTCCTCGTGCACGTTGTTATCTATATTTATGCACTTCTTCTCCTCACATTTGTTTGTAACCAAGCATCCATGATTGGTCGTTGCATCCTTGGCCATATCACAATCAAAGTTAAATATTGAACAATCCTCTGTTGATCTCATCCTCGTTTTTAACATCCTCTTAGGACCATTCAATGAATTCAATATTCTACGAGAGTATTGAGAACCTTGAAACTCTTCCACTTTTGAGAGAACATCACTCATTGGGACATCTTGCATGGCTTTCACAAATCCACAAGCTTGATTGACACCAGGTTTGTTAATATGCATGAACTCATCCACACTTGACAAGACATCGCTATTGAAACCTTTGCCCTTCTCACTGTGCAAGAATTCATCCACCCCAGATAAGGCTTCGCTTCTAAAATCATTTTGTTTCTCGGAACCAATGAACTCATCCACTCAAGATAAGATGTCACTTCTATAATTGAGTACATTGAAATCATCCACATTTGAAGTGATAGAGCCTGGCACATGGGCACGCTTTTAAGGTCCTTTGATATTATAGTATACCTTGTCTTTATCATTGAAAACCATGTGCCTCTTTCTCATGTTTAAAAATTGCATGCTCCATCTCATATTCTTGCCTACCTCATAGTAGGAATCACATAAGGATGTTATGTTATCAACCATACCATCATCAGTGACTTTTAGAATCCTCATCTGTGCAAATGACCATTGCTCCACTTCTTTAAATCCCAATACTTCACCTTCTGCTACAGTCTTATTTGCAAATGATCTCATTTGTAAAATGTCCCCTATAGTAAAATCCAAGGTGGTGCACTTTGTATTCTTGATAATGTCTGTTGCATAAGTCTCATCTTTGTCCCATGCTATAAATGATTTGTTGGATGTATTGTAGGGCATAACATCTCCAAGTGTTTCCATATCTCCACATTTATACTTTAGCACAACATGTGCGCTAAGAATCTTTAATATAGTAACTGCCACCTTATCTTCGCAAGGTCTTCGAAAGTGGCAAACTGAATTGGGATCACTATCATGGACTGTAGCAAATGCAACTACTTCTCTTTTGCTACATAAAATCACATCCATCCCGGGAACAAAATCTATAGCCATCTCCTTTGTGAGAGTCCTTCACAAGCAAGCTGCAGTAGCAACAATTACATAAATATTAATCTCTTTTTCATAATCTACTCATTTATTATAATTTTTAATTAGTACTTAATTTATTGATGGGAGAAGTTATCCGATCAAGTACTCATCAGATGAACATGCCAAGTTATCCTTTGCATGGTCGATCGAGCATTAAATACTATTTTTGCTCTAGTGTCATGCACATCCGTACAAAAACACGATGCCAGATATGTTATCCGATCAAGTACTTATGGGATGGGCATGCCACTTTGCATGTAAGTCAATTCCACCTAGTTGAAGGTGCTTTGCATGGTCGATCGAGCATTAAATACCATTTTTGCCTTAGTGTCATGCACATCCGTTAAAAAACACACTGCTAGGTGTGCTATCCGATCAAGTACTTATGCGATGGGAATGCCACTTTGCATGTAAGTCAATTCCACCTAGTTGAAGGTGTGTGCAAAGTATTGTGCCCATTGGATATGCTTTGCATTGTCGATCAAGCATAAAACACCATTTTTGCCTTAGTGTCATGCACAATCATAAAAGAACACGGTCTTAGAAGTGTTATTCAAACAAGTACTTATCTGATTGGGGCTCCACTTTGCACGCAAGTCAATTTCAACTAGGTTGAGGTGCGTGCAAAGTATTGTCACCATCGAATATGCTTTGCATGGTCGATCGAGCATTAAATACCGTTTTTACCTTAGTGTCATGCACATCCGTAAAAAAACACGCTGCTAGGTGTGTTATCCGATCAAGTACTTATGCGATGGGAATGCCACTTTGCATGTAAGTCAATTCCACCTAGTTGAAGGTGTGTGCAAAGTATTGTGCCCATCGGATATGCTTTGCATTGTCAATCAAGCATAAAACACCGCTTTTGCCTTAGTGTCATGCACAACCATATAAAAACATGGCCCTAGGTGTGTTATTCAAACAAGTACTTATCGGATGGGGGCTCCACTTTGCACGCAAGTCCGTTTCAACTATGTTGAGGTGCATGCAAAGTATTATCACCATCGGATATGCTTTGCATGGTCAATCATGCATTATACAACGTTTTTTCCCTAGTGATATGCACATCCGCAAAAAAACACGCCCTTACGTGTGTTATCTGATCAAGTACTTATCGGATGGGTGTGCCTCTTTGAGAACACTTCAATACCACCTAGTTTGAGGTGTAGGAAAAGTGTTGTGCCTATCGGATATCCTTTGCATGGTCGATCGAGCATTAAATACTATTTTTGCTCTAGTGTCATGCACATCCGTAAAAAAACACGCTGCTAGGTATGTTATCCGATCAAGCACTTATGGGATGGGAGTGCCACTTTGCATGTAAGTCAATTAAACCTAGTTGAAGGTGTGTGCAAAGTATTGTGCCCATCGGATATGCTCTACATTGTCGATCAAGCATAAAACACCGTTTTTGCCTTAGTGTCATGCACAACCATGAAAAAACATGGTGCATGCAAAGTATTGTGACCATCGGATATGCTTTGCATGGCCGATCACGCATTATACATTGTTTCTCCCCTAGTGATATGCACATCCGAAAAAAACACGCCCTTAGGTGTGTTATCTGACCAAGTACTTATCGGATGGGTGTGCCTCTTTGAGAACATTTCAATACCACCTAGGTTGAGGCATAGGAAAAGTGTTGTGCCCATCGAATATCCTTTGCATGGTCGATTGAGCATAGAATACTATTTTTGCTCTAGTGTCATGCATATCCGTAAAAAAACGCGCTGCTAGGTATGTTATACGATCAAGCACTTATGGGATGGGCGTGCCACTTTGCATGTAAGTCAATTCCACATAGTTGAAGGTGTGTGCAAAGTATTGTGCTCACGGTCCTAGGTGTGTTAATCAAACAAGTACTTATCGGATGGGGGCTTCACTTTGCAGGCAAGTTTTTTTCAACTAGGTTGAAATGCGTGCAAAGTATTGTCACCATCAGATATGCTCTGCATGGTCGATTATGCATTATACAACGTTTCTCCCGTAGTGATATGCACATCAGGAAAAAAACACGCCCTTAGGTATGTTATCTCACCAAGTACTTATCGGATGGGTGTGCCTCTTTGAGAACATTTCAATACCACCTAGGTTAAGGTGTAGGAAAAGTATTGTGCCCATCGAATATGCTTTGCATGGTTGATCGAGCATTAAATACCATTTTTGCCTTAGTGTCATGCACATCCATAAAAAACACGCTGGTAGGTGTGTTATCCGATCAAGTACTTATGCGATGGGAATGCCACTTTGCATGTAAGCCAATTCCACCTAGTTGAAGGTGTGTGCAAGTTATTGTGCCCATGGGATATGCTTTGCATTGTGGATCAAGCATAAAACACCGTTTTTACCTTAGTGTCATGCACAATCATATAAAAACACAGCCCTAGGTGTGTTATTCAAACAAGTACTTATCGGATGGGGGATCCACTTTGCACGCAAGTCCGTTTCAACTACCTTGAGGTGCGTGCAAAGTATTGTCACCATCGGATATGCTTTGCATGGTCGATCACGCATTATACACCGTTTTCTCCCTAGTGATATGCACATCGGCAAAAAAACATGCCCTTAGGTGTGTTATCTGACCAAGTACTTATCCGATGGGTGTGCCTCTTTGAGAAAATTTCAATACCACCTAGGTTGAGGTGTAGGAAAAGTGTTGTGCCCATCGGATATCCTTTGCATGGTCGATCGAGCATTAAATACTATTTTTACTTGTGTCATGCACATCCGTAAAAAAACAACGTTGCTAGGTATGTTATCCGATCAAGCACTTATGGGATGGGTGTGCCACTTTGCATGTAAGTCAATTCCACCTAGTTGAAGGTGTGTGCAAAGTATTGTGCCCATCAGATATGGTTTGCATTGTCGATCAAGCATAAAACACTGTTTTTGCCTTAGTGTCATGCACAACCATGAAAAAACACGGTCCTAAGTGTGTTAATCAAACAAGTACTTATCGGATGGGGGCTCCACTTTGCACGCAAGTTTGTTTCAACTAGGTTGAGATGCGTGCAAAGTATTGTCACCATCGGATATGCTTTGCATGGTCGATTACGCATGATACAACGTTTTTCTCGTAGTGATATGCACATCCGCAAAAAAACACGCCCTTAGGTATGTTATCTGAGCAAGTACTTATCCGATGGGTGTGCCTCTTTGAGAACATTTCAATACTACCTAGGTTAAGGCATGGGAAAAGTATTGTGCCCATCGGATATGCTTTGCATGGTCGATCGAGCATTAAATACCATTTTTGCCTTAGTGTGATGCACATCCATAAAAAAACATGCTGCTAGGTGTGTTATCCGATCAAGTACTTATGCGATGGGAATTCCACTTTGCATCTAACTCAATTCCATCTAGTTGAAGGTGTGTGCAAAGTATTGTGCCCATCGGATATGTTTTGCATTGTGGATCAAGCATAAAACACCGTTTTTGCCTTAGTGTCATGCACAACCATATAAAAACACAATCCTAGGTGTGTTATTCAAACAAGTACTTGTCGGATGGGGGCTCCACTTTGCACGCAAGTCCGTTTCAACTATGTTGAGGTGCATGCAAAGTGTTGTCACCATCGGATATGCTTTGCATGATTGATCATGCATTATACACCGTTTTTTCCCTAGTGATATGCACATCCGCAAAAAAACACGCCCTTAAGTGTGTTATCTGACGAAGTACTTATCGGATGGGTATGCCTCTTTGAGAACATTTCAATACCACCTAGGTTGAGGCATAGGAAAAGTGTTGTGCCCATCGGATATCCTTTGCATTGTCGATCGAGCATTAAATACTATTTTTGCTCTAGTGTCATGCACATCCGTAAAAGAAACACGCTGCTAGGTATGTTATCCGATCAAGCATTTATAGGATGGGCGTGCCACTTTGCATGTAAGTCAATTCCACCTAGTTGAAGGTGTGTGCAAAGTATTGTGCCCATCGGATATGCTTTGCATTGTTGATCAAGCATAAAACACCGTTTTTGCCTTAGTGTCATGCACAACCATGAAAAAACACGGTCCTAGGTGTGTTAATCACACAAGTACTTATCGGATGGGGGCTTCACTTTGTATGCAAGTCCTTTTCAAGTAGATTGAGGTGCGTGCAAAAGTATTGTCCCCATCAGATATGCTTTGCATGGCCGATCACGCATTATACACCGTTTTTCCCCTAATCATATGCACATCCGCAAAAAAACACGCCCTTAGGTGTGTTAGCTGACCAAGTACTTATCGGA
Organism: Dipteris shenzhenensis; assembly: GCF_047967505.1. Taxonomy (NCBI): domain Eukaryota; kingdom Viridiplantae; phylum Streptophyta; class Polypodiopsida; order Gleicheniales; family Dipteridaceae; genus Dipteris; species Dipteris shenzhenensis. Next base: position 39,914,559 of record NC_141603.1, read on the forward strand.
TGGGTGTGCCTCTTTTAGAGCATTTCAATACCACCTAGGTTGAGGTGTAGGAAAAGTGTTGTGCCCATCGGATATCCTTTGCATGGTCGATTGAGCATTAAATACTATTTTTGCTCTAGCATCATGCACATCCGAAAAAAACACACTGCTAGGTATCTCATCTGATCAAGCACTTATGGGAAGGGCATGCCACTTTGCATGTAAGTCAATTACACCTAGTTGAAGGTGTGTGCAAAGTATTGTGCCCATAGGATATGATTTGCATTGTCGATCAAGCATAAAACACCATTTTTGCCTTAGTGTCATGCACAACCATAAAAAAACACGGTCCTAGGTGTGTTAATCAAACAAGTACTTATCGAATGGGGGCTCCACTTTGCACGCAAGTCCATTTCAACTAGGTTGAGATGCGTGCAAAGTATTGTCACCATCGGATATGCTCTGCATGGTCGATTACACATTATACAACGTTTTTTTGATAGTGATATGCACATCCGTAAAAAAACATGCCCTTAGTATGTTATCTGACCAAGTACTTATCGGATGGGTGTGTCTCTTTGAGAACATTTCAATACCACCTAGGTTAAGGCATAGGAAAAGTATTGTGCCCATCGGATATGCTTTGCATGGTCGATCGAGCATTAAATACCATTTTTGCCTTAGTGTCATGCACATCCGTAAAAAAACAAGCTGCTAAGTGTGTTATCCGATCAAGTACTTATGCGATGGGAATGCCACTTTGCATGTAATTCAATTCTACCTAGTTGTAGGTAAGTGCAAAGTACTGTGCCCATCGAATATGCTTTGCATTGTGGATCAAGCATAAAACACCGTTTTTGCCTTAGTGTCATGCACAACCATATAAAAACACAGTCCTAGGTGTGTTATTCAAACAAGTACTTATTGGATGGGGGCTCCACTTTTCACACAAGTCTGTTTCAACTAGGTTGAGGTGCATGCAAAGTATTGTCACCATCGGATATGCTTTGGATGGCCGATCATGCACTATACACCGTTTTTCCCCTAGTGATATGCACATCTGCAAAAAAACATGCCCTTAGGTGTGTTATCCGACCAAGTACTTATCGCATGGGTGTGCCTCTTTGAGAACATTTTAATACCACCTAGGTTGAGGTGTAGGAAAAGTGTTGTGCCCATCGGATATCCTTTGCATGGTCGATCGTGCACATCCGTAAAAGAACACGCTACTAGGTATGTTATCCGATCAAGCACTTATGGGATGGGCGTGCCACTTTGCATGTAAGTCAATTCCACCTAGTTGAAGGTGTGTGCAGAGTATTGTGCCCATCGAATATGCTTTGCATTGTGGATCAAGCATAAAACACCGTTTTTACCTTAGTGTCATGCACAACCATATAAAAACGCGGTCCTAGGTGTGTTATTCAAACAAGTACTTATCGGATGGGGGCTCCACTTTGCATGCAAGTCCGTTTCAACTAGGTTGAGGTGCGTGCAAAGTATTGTCACCATCGGATATGGTTTCCATGGCCGATCATGCATTATACATCGTTTTTCCCCTAGTGATGTGCACATCCGCAAAAAAACATGCCCTTAGGTGTGTTATCCGACCAAGTACTTATCCGATGCGTGTGCCTCTTTGAGAACATTTCAATACCACCTAGTTTGAGGCATAGAAAAAGTGTTGTGCCCATCGGATATCCTTTGCATGGTCGATCGAGCATTAAATACTATTTTTGCTCTAGTGTCACATCCGTAAAAAAACACGCTACTAGGTATGTTATCCGATCAGGTACTTATGGGATGGGCGTGCCACTTTGCATGTAAGTCAATTCCACCTAGTTGAAGGTGTGTGCAAAGTATTGTGCCCATCGGATATGCTTTGCATTGTCAATCAAGCATAAAACACCGTTTTTTCCTTAGTGTCATGCACAACCATGAAAAAACACGGTCCTAGGTGTGTTAATCAAACAAGTACTTATCGGATGGGGGCTCCACTTTGCACGCAAGTCCGTTTCAACTAGTTTGAGATGCGTGTAAAGTATTGTCACCATCGGATATGCTTTGCATGGTCGATTACGCATTATACAACGTTTTTCCCGTAGTGATATGCAAATCCGTAAAAAAACATGCCCTTAGGTATGTTATCTGACCAAGTACTTATCGGATGGGTGTGCCGCTTTGAGAACATTTCAATACCACCTAGGTTAAGGTGTAGGAAAAGTATTTTGCTCATTGGATATGCTTTGCATGGTCGATCGAGCATTAAATACCATTTTTGCCTTAGTGTCATGCACATCCGTAAAAAAACACGCTGCTAGGTGTATTATCCGATCAAGTACTTATGCGATGGGAATGCCACTTTGGATGTAATTCAATTCCACCTAGTTGAAGGTGTGTGCAAAGTATTGTGCCCATCGGATAAGCTTTGCATTGTCGATCAAGCATAAAACACCGTTTTTGCCTTAGTGTAATGCACAATCATAAAAAAACACGGTCCTAGGTGTGTTATTCAAACAAGTACTTATCAGATGGGGGCTCCACTTTGCACACAAGTATCTTTCAACTAGGTTGAGGTGCGTGCAAAGTATTATGACCATCGGATATGCTTTGCATGGCTGATCATGCATTATACATCGTTTTTCCCCTAGTGATATACACATCTGCAAAAAAACACGCCCTTAGGTGTGTTATCTGACCAAGTACTTATCCGATGGGTGTGCCTCTTTGAGAACATTTCAATACCACCTAGGTTGAGGTGTAGGAAAAGTGTTGTGCCCATCGAATATCCTTTGCATGGTCGATCGAGCATTAAATACTATTTTTGCTCTAGTGTCATGGACATTCGTAAAAAATCACGCTGCTAGGTATGCTATCCGATCAAGCACTTATGGGATGGGCGTGCCACTTTGCATGTAAGTCAATTCCACCTAGTTGAAGGTGTGTGCAAAGTATTGTGCCCATCGGATATGCTTTGCATTGTCGATCAAGCATAAAACACCGTTTTTGCCTGAGTGTCATGCACAACCATGAAAAAACACGATCCTAGGTGTGTTAATCAAACAAGTACTTATTGGATGGGGGCTCCAGTTTGCACATGAGTCTGTTTCAACTAGGTTGAGATGCGTGCAAAGTATTGTCACCAGCGGATATGCTCTGCATGGTCGATTACGCATTATACAACGTTTTTCCCGTAGTGATATGCACATCCGCAGAAAAATATGCCCTTAGGTATGTTATCTGACCAAGTACTTATCGGATGGGTGTGCCTCCTTGAGAACCTTTCAATACCACTTAGGTTAAGGCGTAGGAAAAGTATTGTGCCCATCGGATATGCTTTGCATGGTCGATTGAGCATTGAATACCATTTTTACCTTAGTGTCATGCACATCCGTAAGAAAACACGCTGCTAGGTGTGTTATCTGATCAGGTACTTATGCGATGGGAATGCCACTTTGCATGTAAGTCAATTCCACCTAGTTGAAGGTGTCTGAAAAGTATTGTGCCCATCGGATATGCTTTGCATTGTCGACGATCAAGCATAAAACACCGTTTTTGCCTTAGTGTCATGCACAACCATCTAAAAACACGGCCCTAGGTGTGTTATTCAAACAAGTACTTATCGGATGGGGGCTCCACTTTGCACGCAAGTCTGTTTCAACTACGTTGAGGTGCATGAAAAGTATTGTCACCATCGGATATGCTTTGCATGGTTGATCACGCATTATACACCATTTTTTCCCTAGTGATATGCACATCCGCAAAAAAACACACCCTTAGGTGTGCTATCTGACCAAGTACTTATCGGATGGGTGTGCCTCTTTGAGAACATTTCAATACCACCTAGGTTGAGGAATAGGAAAAGTGTTGTGCCCATCGGATATCCTTTGCATGGTCGATCGAGCATTAAATACTTTTTTTGCTCGTGTCATGCACATTCGTAAAAAAACACGCTACTAGGTATGGGTGTGCCTCTTTGAGAACCTTTCAATACCACTTAGGTTAAGGCGTAGGAAAAGTATTGTGCCCATTGGATATGCTTTGCATGGTCGATCGAGCATTGAATACCATTTTTGCCTTAGTGTCATGCACATCCGTAAGAAAACATGCTGCTAGGTGTGTTATCCGATAAGGTTCTTATGCGATGGGAATGCCACGTTGCATGTAAGTCAATTCCACCTAGTTGAAGATGTGTGAAAAGTATTGTGCCCATCGGATATGCTTTGCATTGTTGATCAAGCATAAAACACCGTTTTTGCCTTAGTGTCATGCACAACCATGAAAAAACATGGTCCTAGGTGTGTTAATCAAACAAATACTTATCAGATGGGGACTCCACTTTGCACGCAAGTTTGTTTCAACTAGGTTGAGGTGCGTGCAAAGTATTGTCACTATCGGATATGCTTTGCATAGTCGATCACGCATTATACACTGTTTTTTCCCTAGTGATATGCACATCCGCAAAAAAACACGCCCTTAGGTGTGTTATCTGACCAAGTACTTATCGGATGGGTGTGCCTCTTTGAGAACATTTTAATACCACCTAGGTTGAGGCGTAGGAAAAGTGTTGTGCCCATCGGATATCCTTTGCATGGTCGATCGAGCATTAAATACTATTTTTGCTCTAGTGTCATGCACATTCGTAAAAAATCATGCTACTAGGTATGTTATCCGATCAAGCACTTATGGGATGGGCATCCCACTTTGCATGTAAGTCAATTCCACCTAGTTGAAGGTGTGTGCAAAGTATTGTGCCCATCGGATATGCTTTGCATTGTCAATCAAGCATAAAACACCGTTTTTGCCTTAGTGTCAAGCACATTTGTAAAAAAACACGGTCCTAGGTGTGTTATCGGATCAAGTACTTATCTAACCGACACGCCACTTTTCATGCAACTCAATAACACCTAGGTTTAGGTGGGTGTAAATTATTGTGCCCATCGGATGTACTTTGCATGGTATATCACGTACTAAACTCCGTTTGTGCCTCAATGTCATGCACAACCATAAAAAAACACGCTTTTAGGTGTGTTATCCGACCAACTGCTTATCAGATGGGTGTACCACTTTGCATGCAATGCAATACCACAATTTTTGAGACTCATGCAAAGTATTGTGTCCATTGGATATGCTTTGCATTGTCGAACAAGCATTAAACACTGTTTTGGCCTTAGTGTCATGCACAACCGTCAAAAAACGCGGTCCTAGATGTGTTATTCGACTAAGTACTTATGGGATGGACACGCCACTTTGCATGTAAGTCAATAATACCTAGGTTGAGATGTGTGCAAAGTATTGTGATGATCGGATATGCGTTGCATTGTCGATTAAGCATAAAACAATGTTTTTGCCTTAGTGTCATGGACAACAACCAATAAAAAACATGGTCCTAGGTGTGATATTCTAAAAAGTACTTGTTAGATGGGGGAGCCACTTTGCAAGAAAGTCAATTTCAACTAGGTTGACATGCGTGCACAGTATTGTGTGTGGAGTTAAAGGTCACTGTGCCTTAACCCCAGTTATGTACAATACTCAAACACATATATAAATGAATGAAAAAGAAGATTAGGGTGGTTCTGCACCCACCAAAACTTGTGTGGCTCTCTATCTCTCTCTCTCTCCTTCTTACGTTCTTGCTTCCGTTGAGAGCACTCTCAACTGGTATCAGAGCCCGGGTGATCTAGCTGAGCGTGCGTGAATGCTTTGAAGCTCAGCAGCTCTGTGGGAGGAAGGAGAAGCTCTGTGGGAAGCTTTGAGGGTAACTTTACTTGCATCCGAGTGTGCAGAGACCTTGGAGGAACCTTTGGAAAAGTCACTTTGGCTTTATGAAGTGGTTTTGAGAGCCTATTAAGTGGTTTCAAAGAAAAAGTCGTTTTTTGAGCTTTTCCCTGTTCCGTTCGATGACAGAGACTCCATATTGACTTGTAGAGGCAACTATTGCTTGCTTTTGGTGTCCACATTACTTCAGGAGCCTGGAAAGACCTTTATTCTTGAATCCGGGATCATTTCATTGGATTTCTGACTCACTGTGTCAGTTCCTGCGTTTTTTGCCCGGGTGTTGGAACTCAAGTTTGGAGCAACCATTTGCAGATCTGTCAGTTCCGGTGGACTCAGGAGGTCCTAAAACTTCTATGTTGCTCATCATTTGCACTCCGGTGGAGTTTACAAATAGCTCTGTTTCAAAAAACGTTTTTCAGCCCGTGTGTTGGACCCAGTGATTGAGACCACGGTTTCTAAAACCGTCTGTCCCATTGTGTTTCGGATGCCCAAAAACCCCTACCTATCAGTTCTTGCACGATTTGGTGGAGGATTTTCAGAGTTATGGATTTCTGTGTATTCGATTTTGTCTCTCTGTTATGCATTTTTCATACTAAGGTTTTGAAACCTTAGATTTATGCCACATGGCAGTGGATAAGTGTTGACTCCCATTTCTCACTCATCGGTTGGGATTTTGGAGTTCTAGCAGAAGAGAGATATTTGCAGATTTTCTTGCTGATTCCGATTATGCAATGGCACCCATGTTTTGAGGCATCTCAGGTTCTATTTTCAGTAGCGCTCATTACCGTGGGACTATGATTTCTTGAGCATACCTTATGCAGATCACTCTGGTTGTAGTTTGAGCAATGTGTGCTCATTCGTGGTATGCATTGGGTTGCAGTGGATGATTTATAGGCCATTTGGATGCATTGCGGTCCTTATTGGATGCGCTGATAGGCCCAAATTGCCTTGTGGGATGCTATTTTTATGGACGCTTTGCACATGGATGCTATTTTAAGCTAAGGGACAGCTTTGACACATTGCAGGTGATGCACTGATAGTGCTATGCTCTCTTGGATGAGATATTATTAATGCATATGCCAGTGGACCGGTGTTTATGCTTGAGTCATTTGGCACTTATTGGCATTTTCTTTTGGGCCAGATTTGCTCATATGGATGCATAGTATATGCACATGAGTCAGATGCATCTTTTGATGCTTTGAGCTTTGAATTTTGGTGATATTTCACTCTATTGTGGCATACACATTTGGGTGCACCTAGTATTTGGTGTGATACTCTCTTGCAGGCACTAGCATTTGGGATTTTGTTTCATTTGCATCATGGCATCCTCTTCCACGTTTGAAAAGGAGTTTTTCAGCATTAAAAAGTTTGATGGGACAAACTTTTCTTTGTGGAAAGAACAAATAAGGGATGTGCTTATTCAAAAGAAGCAGATTAAACCCTTGGCAGGGATTGAAGCTAAGCCTGCAAATATGTCTGAGGATGATTGGAATGAGTTGGATGCATTAGCAAAGTCTACTATTAGACTTCATCTTGCAGAGTCAGTTTATTTCACAGTAGTAAATGAGTAGACTATTGAAGATTTGTGGAAGAAACCGTGTGCCACTTATGAGAAGGAAACTGCCTCTAATAAAGTTTACCTCATGAAGAGGTTGTTTGAGCTGCAGATGAAGGAAGGGGTCTCCATTGCTTCTCACTTGAATGAATTCAATATTATTTTCAGCCAGCTTCAGGCTCAGAAGATGAATTTTGATGCGGAGACTAAGGCAATATTTCTCTTATGTTCATTGCCATCCTCATGGGATACCTTCCGTACAGTTGTTAGTAACTCTGCACCTGGTGGAGTACTGAAATTTGATGATGTTGTGGGTAGCTTGTTGGCCGAGGAGATTAGATGGAAGTCTATGGATGGCAACAAGCAGGATGCAGCCTTAAATGTGCAAAGGGACAGATCACAGTTCAGGGGGAAGTCCCAAGAAAGAGGGAAGTCTCGTAGCAAATCGAGGGCACGGAACATTGAGTGTTACCACTATGGCAAGAAGGGCCATATGAAAAAGTATTGCTACAAGCTGAAAAGAGAGCAAAAGGATAAGAAAAAGAATGCAAATTGGGGTGCAAATCAAAAGGAAGAGAGTCCAAGGGAGGACAAAGGAAAAGTGAAGATCGAGGAGATCAATGTAGTCTCACATGATAGTGACAATGATGTGCTCTTCATGTCTACTTTATCTGCAGAGTTGCTTACCACTTCAGATGATGCATATTCCCAGGATTGGATTTTGGATTCTGGTGCTTCATTCCATGTTACTCCCCATAGGGAATGGTTCTCCACTTATGACAATGGAAAGATAGGTTGTGTGCATCTTGGAAATGACTATGCATGTGACATAGTGGGAGCAGGTGACATAAAGTTTTCTGTTGCAAATGGGTCTGCATTTGTTTTGAAACATGTGAGACATGTGCCTAAGCTGACCAAGAGTCTTATTTCAGTGGTTCAGCTAGATGATGCTGGTTTTCACACCACTTTTGGCTTTCTTGGGACTTGGTTTCTTTGCCACATGGAAAGAAAGCATTGCCATGTAAATGGGTCTACAAAATGAAGGTCACAGGTGATGATGTGCCTAGGTAGAAGGCCCGTTTGGTTGCTAAAGGGTTCAAGCAGAGAAGGGTGTGGACTTTGATGAGATATTCTCTCCAGTTGTGAAGATGACCACACTTAGATGCATGCTTGGACTAGTGGCATCAGAGGATATGGAGCTTATGCAAATGGATGTCAATACAGCTTTCTTGCATGGGGATTTGCATGAGGAAATTTACATGGTGCAGCCGGAAGGCTTTGAAGAAAAGGGCAAAGAGCATTTAGTTTGCAAGCTAAAGAAGAGTCTCTATGGTCTTAAGCAAGCACCTAGAGAATGGTATCAGAAGTTTGATGCTTTTATTCGGTCCCAGGGTTTTAGAAGGAGTGAAATTGATCACTGCCTCTACACTAAAAGGGCTAAGGATAGTAGCCTGATAATCTTGGCACTATATGTGGATGATATGCTATTGGCTAGCAAGAATACTTATGAGCTAGATGCATTAAAGGCCAAGTTGCATGAGGCCTTTGATATGAAGGATTTGGGACTTGCAGGTCATATTCTTGGTATGCGCATCACGCGTGATCGGAGTAGGAAACTCCTTTGGCTTTCACAAAAAGAGTATGTTACAAAAGTATTGCAGCGTTTCAATATGGAGGGGGGGAAGGTAGTGAGTACTCCATTGCCTCCATATGTGAAACTGAGTCATACAAATAGTCCCAAATCAGATGAGGAAAGGGCCATGATGGCCAAGGTTCCTTATGCATCTGTAGTTGGGAGTCTTATGTATGCTATGATAGCTAGTAGACTAGACATTGCATTTGCAATGGGCGTTGTTAGCCGGTATATGGCTAATCCAGGAAAGAGGCATTGGGAGGCAGTTAAGTGCATCATGAGGTACATGAAGGGTACCAAGGAGATGTGCATCTGCTTTGGTAAAGGAGACATGCGTGTACTTGGGTACACAGATTCAGACTATGCAGGGCATGTGGATAGTAGGAGATCCACTTCTGGTTATGTGTTCACCTTTGCAGGTGGTGCAGTGTCGTGGATGTCTCGCACACAGAAGTGTGTTGCTTTGTCTACCACAGAGGCTGAGTATGTTGCAGCCACAGAGGGTTGCAAGGAGGCTATATGGCTTGATCGGCTAGTGGGAGATTTGGGGATTCATACAGGTGTACCGACATTGCATAGTGATTCCATGAGTGCTATTCAGCTAGCACGGAATTCGGTCTTTCATGCAAATACCAAACACATTGAGGTCACGTACCATTTCATCAGGGAGGTACTTGAGGACAAGCGCATAGAGCTTGTCAAGGTTCATACAGATGATAACCCTGCAGATATGCTGACAAAGAGTCTACCTAGTCAGCGGTTTGAGTATTGTCATGTATTGATGGGCATTGGATAGTATGCTCACTGGTTGTTCTCCCTTAAAGGCACATTGTCCTTTAAGTGGGAGGTTGTGGGGTTAAAGGTCACTGGCCTTAACCCCAGTTATGTACAATACTCAAACACATATATAAATGAATGAAAAAGAAGATTAGGGTGGTTCTGCACCCACCAAAACTTGTGTGGCTCTCTGTCTCTCTCTCTCTCCTTCTTCCGTTCTTGCTTCTGTTGAGAGCACTCTCATTGTGTCTATCGGTTATGCTTTGCATGGGGGATCACACATTATACACCGTTTTCCCCCTAGTGTTATGCACATCTGTCAAAGAACACGCTCTTAGGTGTATTATCATACCAAGTACTTATTGAATGGGCGTTCCACTTTGCATGGAACACCATACCATCGCTTTTGAGGCACGTGCAAAGTATTGTGCCCATCGGGTATGCTTTACATGGTAGATTGAGTATTAAATACCGTTTTTGCCTTGGTGTCATGTATAACCGTCAAAAAACACGATCATAGGTGTATTTTTCAGACAAGTACTTATCGGATGGGGATGCCACTTTGCACACAAGTCAATACTGCCTAGGTTGAGGAATGTGCAAAGTCTTGTGTCCATTGGATATGCTTTACATAGTCGATCGCACATTATACACCATTTTGTTCCTAGTGTTATGCACAGTCGTCATAAAATACGTTTGGGGTTGTGTTATCCGAACAAGTACTTATGGGATGGGTGCACCACTTTGTATGCAAGTCAATACGACCTAGGTTGAGGCATGTACAAAGTTTGCAATAATATTAGAAAATTCTTGGTATGTGTATATGTGTGTGTGTGTGGCAAACAATTTTGATACAACAAAGTAAACACCTAGTGCACAAATTATGCACTTCATACCTTGAATATTGTGTCAAAATAAAAGCTAAAATAAGCTTGTTGATGAGTACAAATACGCCCTTGAATAAAATCACAGTTGTTGTATGACCACAATAGGATCACTTTGACAAGTGTGATTTTGCCCACATGTAAGTTTGCAAATAGTATAAAAAATCATATAATGATATATTAATAGTTTGCAAATGTGTATAGCAAGTGAGTAATGGGAAGTGGAAGTGGGAGTGAGGAGGGAGGAGTGGAATGGGAGAGGGAAGTAATAGGGGTGTATGATAATAAGTATAAAAAATAGTATAATAATATATTAATAGTTTTCAAATGGCAAGTGAGTAATGGGACGTGGAAGTGAGAGTGGGGAGGGAAGAATGGAATGGGAGAGGGGGAGGTAATAGGGGAGTAGGATAATAAGGGAGTGAAATGAGTGAGGGGAGTTAATAGGGGATGGAGGGTGAGATGGGAAAATATGGGATTTTGGGAAATGGGAGGAGTATGGGACGTGGTGGAAATGTGGGATGGGAGTGGTGGCAATGGGGAAGGAAGAAGAAATGGAGGGGGGGAGGGCCAATGGAAGATTGGGATGAGGGGTGGGGCTCCAATGGGAGAGGGGGAGTAATGGGAGCCAATGGGAGAGGGGAGAAATGAAACGCCAATAGGAGAGAGGGGAGGAATGGAAAGCCAATAGGAGAGGAGGAAAACCTAAATTTTCTTATATATAGTCTTCCTTCTTCATTCATTCTCCCCTCATTTCATTCATTGAAGCAAGAAAGCAAGAAAGCAAGGATGAGCAAGAAAGCAAGGAAGGAAGAGCAAGAAAGCAAGAAAGAGCAAACTTACAAACTTTTTCCAGGTACTTGTAAATTTTTTTGATTAATTCTTTATCTAGATTTTTTTTAAAAAATTTGAAGAGAGAGAAAGAAAGAAAGAGAGAGAGGAAGTAGAGAGAGAGAGAAAGTTTAGAGAGAAGGAGAGAAGCCTTGGAGGCCGCAGCCTCCAGGAGGAAGAGGGAAGTGGAGGGGGATGAGAAGGAGGAGCCAAGGAGGGAGGGAGGAGCCAGGGGGGGGGTCGAGGGAAGGAGGGAGGGAGGAGCCAGGGGGGGGGGTCGAGGAAGGAGGGGATGGAGGGGCAGGGGGGTTCGAGGGAGGGAGGGGATGGAGGGGGGGGGCGGGGAAGGAGGGGATGGAGGGGGGGGAGAGGGGTCCTGGCAGCCGCGACTGCCAGGGAGGGGAGGGAGGGGCGGGGAGCGGGGTCGAGGGAGGGAGGGGTGAGGGGGGGAGGGGTGAGGGGGGTCGAGGGAGGGAGGGGATGGAGGGGGGAGGGGATGGAGGGAGCAAGGGAGGGAGGGGATGGAGGGGGGCAGGGGGGGGGTTCCTGGCAACCATGACCGCCAGGACACCAAGGAGGGGAGGGAGGGGAGGGGAGGGACGGGGGGGCGGGGGGGTCGAGGGAGGGAGGGGATGAAAGGGGGGGGAGTCTTGGCGGCTGCGGCTGCCAAAGAGGGGATGGAGGGGGGGGTCGAGGGAGGGAGGGGATGGAGGGGGGGGAGCCCTGGCGGCCGTGGCCGCCAGGGAGGGGATGGAGGGGAGGGATGGAGGGAGCGAGGGGATGAGGGAGGGGGGGTCCTAGCGGCCACGGACGCCAGGGAGGGGAGGGAGGGGCGGGGGGGGTCGATGGAGGGGATGGAGGGGGGGGTCGAGGGAGGGAGGAGATGGAGAGGGGGTGGGAGTCCTGGCGGCCACGGCCGCCAAGGAGGGGATGGAGGGGGGGTCGAGGGAGGGAGGGGATAGAGGGGGGGAAGCCCTGGTGGCCACTGCTGCTAGGGAGGGGATGGAGGGAGCGAGGGGATGAGGGAGGGGGGGTCCTGGTGGCACGGCCGCCAGGACACCAGGGAGGGGAGGGAGGGGCAGGGGGGGTCGAGGGAGGGGATGGAGGGGACGAGGGGGTCGATCGAGGGAGGGAGGGGATGGAGAGGGGGGGGAGTCCTAACGGCCACGGCTGCTAGGGAGGGGATGGAGGGGGGGGGAGTCCTGGCGGCCACGGCCGCCAGGGAGGGGATGGAGGGGGGGGATGGAGGGAGCGAGGGGATGAGGGAGGGGGGGGTCTTGGTGGCCGCGGCCGCCAGGACGCGAAGGAGGGGATGGAGGGAGGGAGGGGATGGGGGGGGGTCCTGGCGGCCGTGGCCGCCAGGACGCTAGGGAGGGGAGGGAGGGGCACGGGGGGGGTTGAGGGAGGGAGGGGATGGAGAGGGGAGGGAGGGGGGGTGGGGTCGAGAGGAGGGGGTGGGGGCAGGGGGTCGAGGGAGGGAGGGGATGGAGGGGGGGGAGGGTTCCTGGCGGCCGCCACCGCCAAGACGGGAGGGAGGGGAGGGAAGGGGGGTCGAGGGAGGGAGGGGATGGGGGGGTCCTGGCCACCAGGACGGGAGGGAGGGGAGGGAGGGGGGGAGGGAGGGGAGGGAAGGGGGGTTCAAGGGAGGGAGGGGATGGGGGGGGTCCTAACGGCCACGAGGACGGGAGGGAGGGGCGGGGGGGTCGAAGGAGGGAGGGGATGGAGGGGGGGGCATCCTAGCGGCTACGGCTGCCAGGATAGGAGGGAGGGGAGGTGAGGGAGAGAGAGAGAGAAGGGGAGGGAGAGAGAAAGGGAGAGGAGGGAGGGGAGAGGAGGGAGCGGAAGGAGAGAGAGGGGAGAGGAGGGAGGGGAGGGAGAGAGAGAGAGAGAGGGAGGGGAGAGGAGGGAGCGGAAGGAGAGAGAGGGGAGAGGAGGGAGGAGAGGGAGAGAGAGAGTGAGGGGAGGGAGAGAGAGAGTGAGGGGAGGGAGAGAGAAAGCAAGAGAGAGAGTGAGGGGGGGAAGGTATGGGAGCGAGAGAGAGAGTGAGGGAGAGAGAAAGCGAGAGAGAGAGTGAGAGGTTGGGAAGGTATGGGACTAGAGAGAGAGAGATATGCGACTAGAGAGGGAGCTCCATCGCATAGAGAGGGAGCTCCATTAGAGAGAGAGAGAGAGCCCACTACATAGAGAAGAGGAGTAGAGGGAAGAGGTCGCGAATTCTTACAAGAGCGACAAATAAGATTTGACTTAGGAAAAGAATGAAAGGGACTTACGAGAAGAAAGTATCAAGAAGAATGTTGAACAAAAATTTGAATTCTTACAACTAAGAGTAGAACTATCATGAGCTCTTCAACACAAATTTGAATTCTTACAACTAAAAGTAGAACTATTACGAGCAAGAGTGACAAATAAGATTCTTGCTCAAATAAGATTTGACTTACTATCACGAGCAAGAGCGACAAATAAGATTTGACTTACTATTACGAGCAAGAGAGACAAATAAGATTTGACTTACGAGAAGAATGAAAGGGACTTACAAGAAGAAAGTATCAAGAAGAATGTTGAACACAAATTTGAATTCAAAAGGAACGTACGAGAAGAAAGTGTAAGAAGAATGTTGAACACAAATTTGAATTCAAATTTATAATGAATTCAAATTTCCCTCTCTTTTTTAAAAATTCAAATTTATGCATGGGAGGAGTGGGCTAGTTTTTCTTATATATACTCTTCTTTCCATTCATTCATTCTCATTCTCTCCTCATTTGAATTCTTACAACTAAAAGTAGAACTATCACGAGCAAGAGTGACAAATAAGATTCTTGCTCAAATAAGATTTGACTTACTATCACGAGCAAGAGCGACAAATAAGATTTGACTTACTATCACGAGCAAGAGCGACATATAAGATTTGACTTACGAGAAGAATGAAAGGGACTTACGAGAAAAAAGTATCAAGAAGAATGTTGAACACAAATTTGAATTCAAAAGGAACGTACGAGAAGAAAGTGTAAGAAGAATGTTGAACACAAATTTGAATTCAAATTTATAATGAATTCAAATTTCCCTCTCTTTTTTAAAAATTCAAATTTATGCGTGGCAGGAGTGGGCTAGTTTTTCTTATATATACTCTTCTTTCCATTCATTCATTCTCATTCTCTCCTCATTTCATTGAAGCAACCAAGAGCGGAAGAGAAAGGATAAGCGGAGCCTTACTTTTTTCACTTTTTCCAGGTACTTGCATTCTTTTTCATTTGTCTTGTAATTCTTTTTCTTTACTTACAATTCTTTTTCAATTAGTTTCTTGTTAAAGTTTTTGAGTTCTATTTCTTAAAATTCGTCTTGTAATTCTTTTTCTTTACTTACAATTCTTTTTCAATTAGTTTCTTGTTAAAGTTTTTGAGTTCTATTTGAATTAATTTCTCATTGAAATTTGTGTTCTAAATTTGAAAAGAGAGATAGAGAGAAAGAGAGAGCTAGAGAGAGAGAGGAGAGAGAGAGAGAGTGTGAGAGATAGCACTAGATTAAGAAAGAAAAGAAAGGAGGGAGAGAAAGTAGGAGAGAGAGAGAGAGAGAGAGAGAGAGAGAGAGAGAGAGAGAGAGAGAAAGAGAGAGAGAGATTAAGAGAGAGAAGAGGGGCAGAGGGAGAGAGAGAAAACTCTTGGCGGCCGTGGCAGCTAGAGGAGGGGGGTTTTTTAGAAGGCATTACAATTCTTTTTAAATTAGTTTCTTATTTGAGTTTTTGAGTTCTATTTTAATTAGTTTCTTATTTATATTTGAGTTTGTAAATTTGAGAAATGAGAGAGAATAGGGAGGGAGAGAAAGAGAGAGGAGAGAGGGAAAGAGAGAAATTAAGAGAGAGAAGAGGGGCTCTTGGTGGCCATGGCCGCCAAAGGGAGAGAGAGAATAGAAATGAGAGAGAGAATGAGAAATGAGAGAGGAGTAGGGAGGGAGAGAAAGAGAGAGAGGAGAGAGGGAGAGAGAGAGAGAGAGAGAGAGATTCAGAGAGAGAAGAGGGGCTCCTTAAATGAGAGAGAAGAGTAGGGAGGGAAAGAAAGAGAGAGAGGAGAGAGGGGGAGAGAGATTAAGAGAGAGAAGAGGGTCTCCTGGCGGCCATGGCTGCTAGAGGGAGGGAGAGAGTAGGGAGAGAGAGAAAGAGAGAGAGGGAGAGAGAGGGAGAGAGAGAGAAAGAGAGAGAGGGAGAGAGAGGGAGAGAGAGAGAAGTTTAAGAGAATGAAACGTGGCGAGAGGAGAGAGGGAAAGAGAGAAATCAAGAGAGAGAAGAGGGGCTCTTCATGGCCGTGGCCGCCAAAGGGAGAGAGAGAATGAGAAATGAGAGAGAAGAGTAGGGAGGGAGAGAAAGAGAGAGAGGGAGAGACACAAGAGATTAAGAGAGAGAAGAGGGGCTCCTTAAATGAGAGAGAAGAGTAGGGAGGGAAAGAAAGAGAGAGCTGAGAGAGGGAGAGAGAGATTAAGAGAGAGAAGAGAGTCTCCTGGCGGTCGTGGCTGCTAGAGGGAGGAAGAGAGTAGGGAGGGAGAGGGAGAGAGAGAGAGAGAAGAGAGGAGAGAGGAGAGAAAGAGAGAGAGAGAGAGAGAGAGAGAGAGAGAGAGAGAGAGAGAGAGAGAAAGAGAGAGAGGGAGAGAGAGGGAATGAAACTTCTATGATGCATGTATGATGTTGTGTTTGTATATATGCATGAGGAGCATATTCTCATGATGTTGTTTACTCCATGAAGATTATGGTTGACATTTATTTGTTGCAATGTTTGAATCATGATGTAGTTTTTGTTGATTATACACCAATTTCTGACTTATTACTTAAGTGGCATTTAGTCATGATATTTATATATTTATTTCATGCACACAATTTTATGATATGAATGTGTGATGATGTGATCATTAGGAAATATAACCTTCTGTGATGGGAATTTTGATATGAATATGTGATGATGTAATATTTGTAATATATTTCATGGCAAAGTATCAATTCCCAATGCTCCACTCACTTAAAGTACATCATTCCCAATGCTCTGCAAAATTTTATTCAGTTGGACAGTTTCCACTCACTTAAAGTAGAGCATTTCTAATGCTTCTCTCACTTTATTCCAACCCTTATCCTTATTATAGCGAGCACATCGTGCCTTAGTGCACTTGTATTCTTCCATCGTAGTCCTTCCACAAACACTCTCTTATTTCTTACATCCTAGTCCTTCTAATTAACTTGTATTCGTCTTTCACTTTACATCTTCCCTCACTTTCTATCACTCTTGAAGGAGGGGCAGCTCACTGTGCATCCCTCACTATCGCTCCCTTACTCTCCTTCTCCCACTTTCCCTCTAAGACTCATGACTAGTTACTACCCGACTTTATTTACTGAACTCAAATTCTGTCTTAGATCTCTTTTGTATGGACCAATGAAGGGAAAATCATTCGAGGAGGATATGTTATGCACATGGCTGCTTGATTTGAACTCAGCAGAAGAGGTGAATATCCTTAGCTTTCTTTTTCGCTTCTTTTAATCATGTACTTCTTATGCAAACAAGTTAAATTTTCATACAGGATATGGTGGTGGCTAGAAGCTGTATTGAAAAAAATGGTGAAGATGAGGAAAGCCAAGAGAGAAAAGAAGAGTTGTTGAATGCTTACAAGTCGGCGGAAGATTCGAAACAAGCTGTGAGGAGAGTCTGTGAGGAGATTTGCGATGCCAGCCCTGGTTATGCATGGCCTGCAAGTTTAAAGTCTGCTTGTTTTCATGAAGCCAATGCCATAGTAGGCACTTTCGAGGACATATGCTCTCTCTAATGACTTAATAGTCAAGTGATGGAAATTTAATTCCATAGAAATTTAAAGTAATTGTGAAATTTAATTCCATAGACTTATGTGTTTTCTAAAGTAACTGTAATAGACAAGAAATGAAACTACAGTTCCACAAAGACTTTTTAGTTCTCTAATGTAAAGTTGTAATAGACAAGAGAGACAAAGATGACATCTTCTAGGCTGAGCTAATGGAATGTGTTTTTTAACACCATATGGCTTTGAGTTATATGATCTACTTCTTGTACAAATGTGTCATGCTTTTTTTTAAATGTACTCTAGTTTTTTTTCTAATTTGATTTTTTAAAATCTTACTTTTTGTCTCTTTTAATAACATAAAGTCCTCTTTTTTTAATGTACTCTAGTTTTAATAACATGTCACGTCATTTTTTCTAATTTGATTTTTTAAAATCTTACTTTTTGACTCAAAGTTTTGTTTTATAAGAGCCTCTTTTTTTTTAATGCTTTATCCAAAATTATCTCACAAAACGAATTTGGATAGTGCACTAGTCCAAAATTAATAAAATAGGTATGTGTGGAGAGTCGCCTATGGGAATGAAGAGTCTCCACTAGTGCAAGCATTTCTATTCCACGTGAGTGTAACGCAATGACCTTATATGTGAAGGCAAATATTATTGAAATCACAGAGCATCGAGGAGGGGGACCAACTAGGCATGCTCAAGATAAGTGGGTGAGCAGAAGATGAGATGCAATGATGAGAGTTGGACGAGGGAGTGTGGAGCAAAGTAGAGCAAGGGCAGAAAAGAGATAGAGGATAGAGGAGGGGTGTGGAGCAAAGTAGTAGAGCATGGGTAGATCAGAGCAACATAGTAAAATGCCAAATGCCACGGATCTTTTATATATATATATATATATATAAAGTTTGAGCCACTGTGGTGGCTGGAGCCCAGGGTTCCATCCATATTAATTGCAAGCCACCGCGGTGGAATCCCCCAGACGGCGGGCTAGTAATCATGAAGAAGACACCATGTGGTGCCACTCCGATGGCTGGTAATTAACTTACCACGACAAACGTGGTTGATAAGAGCCACCACCACTGGGCAGTAATGCTCATTACCATGTCTAATCACTCATTACCATGCACTCTAGTTCTCTACTAAGCATGCGAGCTTGGTGACTGATAATTTTTATTGCACTCGTAGTGATCATGCATGCTAAAGCATGGTGGTGGGCGACGGTGGCATGATTGGTAATTTTTACTACACTCGTAGTGATCATGCATGCTAAAGCACGGTGATGGGTGAGCGGTGGCATGGTGGAATCATAGCCATGGTTGATGACAACCACCACCATTGGGCAGTAATTCCCACAAAAGTAAATCATGAACCCTAATCATCTCGAATCCCTCATGATTACCATAATTTACTGCACTCATACTAATCATGCATGCAAGCTTGGTGGTGGTAACTGGAAGCTAAGTAATTGCGTGCCACTGTGGTGGCTGGTAATTAACTGACAGCTTGGTGGATCTTAGCTGCCACCACAGACGTGGATGGCAATCTTAAATGCCACTACCTCTAATCATTCATTACCATGCAAGTCAGTACTGCTGCCTTGAATTATTCAAAATTTGGGCCAACCACCGCGGTGGCTCTCACCTTGACAGTAGTTGGGCTACAACCACCATGGTGGCTCTCACCTTGATAGTCTAGTCGGCTATTCCATTCCCTTAATCGTTTCCTCTTATATCTCTCTCATACATTTCGTTCTCCCTTGCAATCTCAAGCCTCCACTATTCCATTTCCTTCACTGCTTCATCTTCTATCCCTCTTGACCATTTCTTTCTTCCTTGCACTCTTTGTTGGAATAAGTGTGATCAAGGGCTTGCTCTATGGTGCATATGTGCATCTAGGGGAGTCACATGTGTGTTTGTGTGTGTTGTAAAGGCACATCAAGTGCTATGATGTGTCTAGTGTATGACCTAAGTGATGATGTAAGCCAAAGGCTCCCACATGGGAGGTTCCTTTGATTTAGGCCAGTCCCACTGATGTAGGGGTTGATTCCCACTGATGTAGGGGCTGATTGCCACTTATGTAGGGAAG
Source organism: Dipteris shenzhenensis (assembly GCF_047967505.1). Taxonomy (NCBI): domain Eukaryota; kingdom Viridiplantae; phylum Streptophyta; class Polypodiopsida; order Gleicheniales; family Dipteridaceae; genus Dipteris; species Dipteris shenzhenensis. Next base: position 39,933,867 of record NC_141603.1, read on the forward strand.
GTACTACCTTCTCGCCCTTTCTATAAGAGAGAGTCCTCTCTCTCATAATCCATAATAGAGAACTACATTTTGTTTCATATTGTGCTCTCACACATCTTTCAAGATGCATCTATTCTATCCTATGGGATTCTACACTTGCTATCAGAGCTTTAGGTTCTAGATCTAGCCTAGCCTAGCATTAGATGCTCTCTCTAGCATAAACTACTAGTTTTTTCAAAGCTTCTTCATCTTCTCCATTTTCCTCTTTCTTCCCCAAATCTATGAGAGCTTAGTTCTCCCATTATATGTGACTATTGCTCAAACCCTTTGAGTTGTAGACTCCTCGTGTATGGGCGACCTTCTAGCTGCAAGCAATTAGAGATATTTCTTTTGTACGTGCAACGCCAACACGAAGACTGCTCATCGATCTATCACGTAATGCCACCTCTGTGCTTACCCATTTGCGAATTCCTTTGAGCTCAAGTTGGACGACACTATAGGAAAGCTGCTAATGAAATCTGAGCCCGTTTGGTCAAGAATTGGAGGTGCAACAGACAAAAAACCAGTCGATTTTCTCAAGCTCTGCTATGGCGACCTGGTGCAACATTGCGCTCTTCCTTGGTGGAGGACCTTCTCTGGTATAAGGCCTTTCTTCATGCATAAAAATCCCCTTGAATAGAGCTATGAGCTATGAGAATTGCACCCTCCAATCTACTCTGGTCTCTATTGATAGAAGTCTGCATATTTTGGTCAAAGGGTGTTGAGTAATCACCATAAGTTTGGGGCTTTCATTATTTACTGCAGACTTTCATTGCTTTGATTGTACTTGAGTAGTAGAACTTAGTCATGGAGCTCATAAGTGTCCTTATACTTTGCATTTAGAATGATGACTATGTGATTCTCTCTTGATGAGTACTTGAATTGTAAAGATGACTAAGCCCAAGCAAATAGAGAAGTTTGATGGAACTAGTTTCCATACTTGGCAAACAAAAGCTAAGTTTATGGAGATATGGTATGTTGTGAATGGAAAGAAAAATAATTCTATAAAAGAAGAAGCTAATTGGTTGATCAAAGACAAGAAGGCTCTTGCTATCATTACTTTGGGATTAAGAGACTCATACATTCACCACATTGATGGCTTTGAAATTTCACATGAAGCTTGGGATCATCATCTCACAATATTTGGTGCACAAGGGAAGTGCTTCAAATATATCTTGCTTATTAAGTTCCTTTACCTACAATTTGAAAAGGGAATGTGTTATTCCATGAAGAACAACAAAGAGAATCAAGCATTTCTTGTGAAGAAGGACTACTTCAACAACAAAGCAAATCTGGTTGAAGGAAGAACTCCATCAGCAAATGAAGAATCAAACTTTGAAAATAAAGACTATGCTTTTTAAGCACTTTATCTTTTGAATTTCTGTTTATCATCACTTGGTCAAATTTTGAGGTTCTCTGCCTGAAGTAGTACTCCAAAAAGAATATCATATGTTATGTCTTTTGTAAATCACCTCTGGTCACCATATGATGTAGACCATGTGATATGTGTTTTGACTATCCCATTTCTGTGAACCTCACACCCTTGGGAACCCTTGCTAGCATGAGATCCTAGCCATAGATTTATCCTTGACCACCATGAGATGGCATGAGAAACTATGAGACTAGATGTATCCTTGACACTGTAAGAGGCAAGCCCTTGAGGGAGGGTATGTGGGATAAGTGCGATCAAGGGCTTGCTCTATGGTGCATATGTGCATCTAGGGGAGTCACATGTGTGTTTGTGTGTGTTGTAAAGGCACATCAAGTGCTATGATGTGTCTAGTGTATGACCTAAGTGATGATGTAAGCCAAAGGCCCCACATGGGAGGTTCCTTTGATTTAGGCCAGCAGTCCCACTGATGTAGGGGTTGATTCCCACTGATGTAGGGGCTGATTGCCACTTATGTAGGGAAGGTACTACCTTCTCCCCCTTTCTATAAGAGAGAGTCCTCTCTCTCACAATCCATAATAGATAACTACATTTTGTTTCATATTGTGCTCTCACACCTCTTTTAAGATGCATCTATTCTATCCTACGGGATTCTACACTCTTCCTGCAACTTCTATCCCCTCTCATAATGGACCCTACATAGTCCGGGAGCTCCTCACACAATCTTTCCTCCCCCTCTGTAGCACAGTGCCAAAGCCCCTCCTCCCCTCATCTTGAAATTCTGACATATGGGAGCTCCTCTCTTGCTATTCAAAAGCCCAATTTGGATGCCCTCCAAAACTTCACCAGGATAGTGCAGGAGGTGAACGTGGAGGGGCAACTAGTCTATCAAGGTCACAAGATTGCCATCAATGAAAGCATGATTGAAAAGGCTCTAGAAATTTTTGGAGGTAGTTTGCAAGCACACTTTTTCAAGAAGCAGTGGAAGAGAGGATATTCTAAATGTATACCCCAATGCTTAGATTAGTAGAGATGGTGGAGTCAAGATTTCAAGCTTGCCAATAGACCTCCAAGATGTACTGAAGAAGACAATTCACTTCTTTCTTGATATGAGAGGAACCTGCAAGTTCTGGCAGGTTCAAGCAGCAGTATAGCAACTGAAAGGACGTGATGTATCTTTCTCAAGGGTGATCTCTTTGGCCACCACTAATGGCATCCACCTGTGAAGAGACTGGGAGAGAAGGAAGGAGTCTCACTTGCAGCTTTCTCACATACACAAGGGGGGAATATACACAAAGGTGGAGGCTGAAAATAGTTTTCCTCTTCTTAGTTGTGTAAGGCAAAAGAACTCTAAGTACAAAAGAATAGATGTACCCTATATGTGGGTCTCAAACCAAACTCAGCTAACTAAGGTGGCATACTAACTGAGCCACTAACTATAGTACATAAAGATAGCTATCATCTAGCTATTATTCATGGGCAGTGTACCAACTGCATCTATAGCTAACAAGTCGGTGACATAAATGCACAACGGTCACCCTCGCATATCATGAGTGGAGCTCGATATCTCAACATTCCCCCTCGAGCTCAATCCCAATTCTTGCACACCAAGCAGGTCTCTGAACTTGCATAGCTTCTCTGCACCCAATGCCTTTGTGGATATGTCAGCTACATGATCTTCTGTGCTGACATAAACTAGATTAATAAAACCTACTAGAACCTTCTCCTGCACATAGTGATAATGCACCTCAATGTGCTTTGTTCTAGCATGATAGACTGGGTTATTTGCCAAGTGTATACTGCTCATGTCTTAATAAATGATAGCTGGCCCCGTCTGTAGATTGATGCATATCATAAAGTAGCTTATGCAACCAAGCTACCTCACATGCAACCATTGCTGCACCCCTATACTTAGCCTCTGTGCTCAACAAGGCAACTGTAGGCTGTTTCTTACTGCTCCAAGTGACTGCAGCACTCCCAAAAGAGAACATATATCCACTTGTAGATCATCTATCAGAAATACTACCATCCCAATCAGCATCAGTGTATCCATGCAACTGTATCTAAACCCCAGTCTCATAAAATAGTCCATACTACAATGTGGACTTCACATACCTCAGTATGCGTCTAGCCGCATCCAAATGTGGTTTCCTTGGAGCCTTCATAAACTGACTTACCAACCCAACATCATAGCTCAAATCTGGCTTGGTAATAGTCATATAAATCAAACTTCCTACTATGCGTCTGTACATAGTAGGGTCTTCTAGAAGCTCACCTGCATCTGGTCCAAAGGAACTAAAATAGGCTTACAGCCTGTCATCCCATATTTGGACAGCATGTCCAATCTATACTGCCTCTGCAAGAGCCATATCCCACTTGTGGATCTAATCATCTCAATGCCCAAGAAGTAACGTAGCTGAGAGTGCTCTCAACGGAAGCAAGAACGGAAGAAGGAGAGAGAGAGACAGAGAGCCACACAAGTTTTGGTGGGTGCAGAACCACCCTAATCTTCTTTTTCATTCATTTATATATGTGTTTGAGTATTGTACATAACCGGGGTAAAGGCACAGTGACCTTTAACCCCCACAACCTCCCACTTAAAGGACAATGTGCCTTTAAGGGAGAACAACCAGTGAGCATACTATCCAATGCCCATCAATACACGACAATACTCATACCGCTGACTAGGTAGACTCTTCGTCAGCATATCTGCAGGGTTATCATCTGTATGAATCTTAATAAGCTCTATGCGCTTGTCCTCAAGTACCTCCCTGATGAAATGATACCTAACCTCAATGTGTTTGGTCTTTGCATGAAAGACCGGATTCCGTGCTAGCTGAATAGCACTCATGGAATCACTATGCAATGTCGGTACACCTGTATGAATCCCCAAATCTCTCACTAGCTGATCAAGCCATATAGCCTCCTTGCAACCCTCTATGGCTGCAACATACTCAACCTCTGTGGTAGACAAAGCAATGCACTTCTGTGCGCGAGACATCCACGACACTGCACCACCTCCAAAGGTGAACACATAACCAGAAGTGGATCTCCTACTATCCACATGCCCTGCATAATCTGAATCTGTGTACCCAAGTACATGCATGTCTCCTCTACCAAAGTAGATGCACATCTCCTTGGTACCCTTCATGTACCTCATGATGCACTTAACTGCCTCCCAATGCCTCTTTCCTTGATTCGCCATATACCGGCTAACAACTCCCACTACAAATGCAATGTCTGGTCTAGTAGCTATCATAGCATACATAAGACTCCCAACTGCTGATGCATAAGGAACCTTGGCCATCATGGACCTTTCCTCATCCGATTTGGGACTATCTGTATGACTCAGTTTCATATATGGAGGCAATGGAGTACTCATTGCCTTCCCCCCCTCCATATTGAAACGCTGCAATACTTTTGTAACATACTCTTTTTGTGAAAGCCAAAGGAGTTTCCTACTCCGATCACGCGTGATGCGCATACCAAGAATATGACCTGCAAGTCCCAAATCCTTCATATCAAAGGCCTCATGCAACTTGGCCTTTAATGCATCTAGCTCATAAGTATTTTTGCTAGCCAATAGCATATCATCCACATATAGTGCCAAGATAATCAGGCTTTTATCCTTAGCCCTTTTAGTGTAGAGGTTGTGGGGGTTAAAGGTCACCGTGCCTTAACCCCAGTTATGTACAATACTCAAACACATATATAAATGAATGAAAAAGAAGATTAGGTGGTTCTGCACCCACCAAACTTGTGTGGCTCTCTGTCTCTCTCTCTCTCCTTCTTCCGTTCTTGCTTCTGTTAAGAGCACTCTCAACTGGTATCAGAGCCCGGGTGATCTAGCTGAGCGTGTGTGAATGCTTGGAAGCTCATTAGCTCTGTGGGAGGTAGGAGAAGCTCTGTGGGAAGCTTTGTGGGTGACTTTACTTGCATCCGAGTGTGTAGAGACCTTGGAGAAACCTTTGGAAAAGTCACTTTGGCTTTGCGAAGTGGTTTTGAGAGCCTGTTAAGAGCTTTCAAAGAAAAAGTCGTTTTTTGAGCTTTTCCCTGTTCCGTTCGATGACGGAGACTCTGTATTGACTTGTAGAGGCAACTATTGCTTGCTTTTGGTGTCCACATTACTTGAGGAGCCTGGAAACACATTTATTCTTGAATCCGGGATCATTTCATTGGATTTCTGACTCACTGTGTCAGTTTCTGCGTTTTTTTCCCGGGTGTTGGAACTCAAGTTTGGAGCAACCATTTGCAGATCTGTCAGTTCCGGTGGACTCAAGAGGTCCTAAAACTTTTATGTTGCTCATCATTCGCACTCCGGTGGAGTTTACAAACAGCTCTGTTTCAAAAAACGTTTTTCAGTCCGTGTGTTGGACCCAGTGATTGAGACCATGGTTTCCAAAACCGTCTGTCCCATTGTGTTCCGGACGCCCAAAAACCCCTACCTAGCAGTTCTTGCGTGATTCGGTGGAGGATTTTCAGAGTTATAAATCTTTGTGTATTCGATTTCGTCTCTCTGTTATGCATTTTTCTTACTAAGGTTTTGAAACCTTAGATTTATGCCACATGGCAGTGGATAAGTGTTGACTCCGATTTCTCACTCATCGGTTGGGATTTTGGAGTTCTGGCAGAAGAGAGATATTTGCAGATTTTCTTGCTGAGTCCGATTATGCAATGGCGCCCATGTTTTGAAGCATCTCAGGTTCTATTTTCAGTAGCGCTCATTACCGTGGGACTATGATTTCTTGAGCATACCTTATGCACATCACTCTGGTTGAAGTTTGAGCAGTGTGCGCTCATTCGTGGTATGCATTGGGTTGCAATGGATGATTTATAGGCCATTTGGATGCATTGCGGTCCTTGTTGGATGCACTGATAGGCCCAAATTGCCTTGTGGGATGCTATTTTTTATGGACGCTTTGCACATGGATGCTATTTTATGCTGAGGGACAGCTTTGACACATTGTTAGTGATGCATTGATAGTGCTATGCTCTCTTGGATGAGATATAATTGATGCATATGCCAGTGGATGGTGTTTATGCTTGAGTCATTTGGCACTTATTGGCATTTTCTTTTGGGCCAGATTTGCTCATATGGATGCATAGTATATGCACATGAGTCAGATGCATCTTTTGATGCTTTGAGCTTTGAGTTTTTTGTGATATTTCAGTCTATTGTGGCATACACATTTGGGTGCACCTGGTATTTGGTGTGATTCTCTCTTGCAGGCACTAGCATTTGGGATTTTGTTTCATTTGTATCATGGCATCCTCTTCCATGTCTGAAAAGGAGTTTTTCAGCATTAAAAAGTTTGATGGGACAAACTTTTCTTTGTGGAAAGAACAAATAAGAGATGTGCTTATTCAAAAGAAGCAGATTAAACCCTTGGCAGGGATTGAAGCTAAGCCTGCAAATATGTCTGAGGATGATTGGAATGAGTTGGATGCATTAGCAAAGTCTACTATTAGACTTCATCTTGCAAAGTTAGTTTATTTCACAGTAGTAAATGAGCAGACTACAGAAGATTTGTGGAAGAAACTGTGTGCCACTTATGAGAAGGAAACTGCCTCTAATAAAGTTTACCTCATGAAGAGGTTGTTTGAGCTGCAGATGAAGGAAGGCGTCTCCATTGCTTCTCATTTGAATGAATTCAATATTATTTTCAGCCAGCTTCAGGCTCAGAAAATGAATTTTGATGCGGAGACTAAGGCAATATTTCTCTTATGTTCATTGCCATCCTCATGGGATACCTTTCGTACAGCTGTCAGTAAGTCTGCACCTGGTGGAGTACTAAAATTTGATGATGTTGTGGGTAGCTTGTTTGCCAAGGAGATTAGATGGAAGTCTATGGATGGCAACAAGTAGGATGCAGCCTTAAATGTGCAAAGGGGCAGATCACAATTCAGGGGGAAGTCCCAAGAAAGAGAAAAGTCTCATAGCAAATCCAGGGCATGAAACATTGAGTGTTACCACTGTGGCAAGAAGGGCCATATGAAAAAGTATTGCTACAAGCTGAAAAGAGAGCAAAAGGATAAGAAAACGAATGCAAATTGGGGTGCAAATCAAAAGGAAGAGAGTCCAAGGGAGGACAAAGGAAAAGTGAAGATCGAGGAGATCAATGCAGTCACACATGATAGTGATAATGATGTTCTCTTCATGTCTAGTTTATCTGCAGAGTTGCTTACCACTTCAGATGATGCATATTCGTAGGATTGGATTTTGGATTCTGGTGCTTCATTCCATGTTACTCCCCATAGGGAATGGTTCTCCACTTATGATAGTGGAAAGACAGGTTGTGTGCATCTTGGAAATGACTATGCATGTGACATAGTGGGAGCAGGTGACATAAAGTTTTCTTTTGCAAATGGGTCTGCATTTGTTTTGAAACATGTGAGACATGTGCCTAAGTTGACCAAGAGTCTTATTTCAGTGGGTCAGCAGATGAGGAGAGGGCCATGATGGCCAAGGTTCCTTATGCATCAGCAGTTGGGAGTCTTATGTATGCTATGATAGCTACTAGACCAGACATTGCATTTGCAGTGGGAGTTGTTAGCCGGTATATGGCTAATCCAGGAAAGAGGCATTGGGAGGCAGTTAAGTGCATCATGAGGTACATGAAGGGTACCAAGGAGATGTGCATTTGCTTTGGTAAAGGAGACATGCGTGTACTTGGGTACACAGATTCAGACTATGCAGGGCATGTGGATAGTAGGAGATCCACTTCTGGTTATGTGTTCACCTTTGCAGGTGGTGCAGTGTCGTGGATGTCTCGCACACAGAAGTGCATTGCTTTGTCTACCACAGAGGCTGAGTATGTTGCAGCCACAGAGGGTTGCAAGGAGGCTATATGGCTTGATCGGCTAGTGGGAGATTTGGGGATTCATACAGGTGTACCGACATTGCATAGTGATTCCATGAGTGCTATTCAGTTAGCACGGAATCCGGTCTTTCATGCAAAGACCAAACACATTGAGGTCAGGTACCATTTCATCAGGGAGGTACTTGAGGACAAGTGCATAGAGCTTGTCAAGGTTCATACAGATGATAACCCTGCAGATATGCTGACGAAGAGTCTACCTAGTCAAGGGTTTGAGTATTGTCGTGTATTGATGGGCATTGGATAGTATGCTCACTAGTTGTTCTTCCTTAAAGGCACATTGTCCTTTAAGTGGGAGGTTATGGGGGTTAAAGGTCACTGTGCCTTAACCCCAGTTATGTACAATACTCAAACACATATATAAATGAATGAAAAAGAAGATTAGGTGGTTCTGCACCCACCAAACTTGTGTGGCTCTTTGTCTCTCTCTCTCTCCTTCTTCCGTTCTTGCTTTTGTTGAGAGCACTCTCAGAGGTAGTGATCAATTTCACTCCTTCTAAAACCCTGGGACCGAATGAAAGCATCAAACTTCTGATACCATTCTCTAGGCACTTGCTTAAGACCATAGAGACTCTTCTTCAGCTTGCAAACTAAATGCTCTTTGCCCTTTTCTTCAAAGCCTTCCGGCTGCACCATGTAAATTTCCTCATGCAAATCCCCATGCAAGAAAGCTGTCTTGACATCCATCTGCATAAGCTCCATATCCTCTAATGCCACTAGTCCAAGCATGCATCTAAGTGTTGTCATCTTCACAACCGGAAAGAATATCTCATCAAAGTCCACACCCTTCTCTTGCTTGAACCCTTTAGCAACCAAACGGGCCTTGTACCTAGGCACATCATCACCTGTGACCTTCATTTTGTAGACCCATTTACATGGCAATGCTTTCTTTCCATGTGGCAAAGAAACCAAGTCCCAAGTCTTATTCTTCATAAGTGAACTCATCTCTGATTGCATAGCATACTCCCACTTGCATTGTGATCCTTGCGCATCATAGCCTCTCTGTAGCAAGAAGGCTCCCTGCAATCAGTAAGCATCACATAGTCTACCCTTGGAACAAACCTATCAGGCGGTCTAGACACTCTAGATGATCTTCTCAAGGACATTTCAGCTTGCTGTCCCACCTGCATATCAGCCACATTTGGCTCATCATTTCCACCAATAGATGATCCATCATATACCCTTGATTGTATACTTGTGGGAGTACTTGGTGGTACCATTTCTTGCACATTTGGTGCATGGACAGCTTGCTGTCTATCAACATATGTAGGTGGATTCACATCTTGGAAAGTGATTCTCCTCATTTCCACATCCCTCATAGGTGCCTTATGCATCTTCTTCTCATTGAAGACTACATCATGGCTGCGTATGATCTTCTTTGCTTCTGGATCCCAGAGACGATAGCCCATCTCTCCACTTTCACCATAACCCAGAAAGATGCATTTCCTAGACTTATGATCTCGCTTCTTTCGAAGCTCTTTTGGCACATGTGCATATGCCTCACACCCAAATATATGCAAATGAGAGTAAGAGGGCTTCTTGCCACTCCATGCCTCTTCAGGAATACCACCATCCAAACTCTTACTAGGTGATCTATTGATCACATGCACTGCAGTCTTCATTGCCTCAGCCCAAAAACCACCAGAAAGACTTGCATTGGAAAGCATGCATTGCAAACTTTCTTGAATGGTACAGTTCATCTTTTCTGCAACTGGATTTTTCTCTAGAGTATGAGGGGATGTGAGCTCCCTCTTAATCCCACGTGTATCATAGAAATGCTAAAAGTCATGAGAGAGATACTCTCCACCATTGTCAGTCCGTAGGCATTTAAGCGTTCTACCTGACTGATTCTCAACCAAGACCAGCCATTTCTGAAATACCTGGAACACATCACTCTTCCGAGCTATAGCATAAGCCCACACTTTCCTAGTTGCATCATCAATGAATGTCACATAGTATTCAGCCCCGCCTAATGACCGTGTAGGCATGGGACCACATACGTCTGAATGCACCAAATCAAGCTTTTCAAACTCTTTCTTTCCCCTTCTTTTATGGGCTGATTTAGTCTGCTTCCCATAGAGACAATGCTCACAAAATTCAAAATCAGAGAAACTCAAATGCGGTACATAACCCAAACGGCATAAGAGTTTCATTCCCATTCTGGCTCATGTGCCCCAACCTGCAATGCCACAAAGAAGTGCTTGGTTGCTCGGTTATTGCAACAACATGATCAAATACCCTTGATACATGTAAGGGATACAAAGTCCCACACTTGGCACCCCTGGCCAAAAGCATAGAGCCCTTCTGAATTTTCCAACTCTAAAAGCCAAAAGTGGTGTGAAAACCAGCATCATCTAGCTGACCCACTGAAATAAGACTCTTGGTCAGCTTAGGCACATGTCTCACATCTTTCAAAAAAAATGAAGACCCATTTGCAAAAGAAAATTTTATGTCACCTACTCCCACTATGTCACATGCATAGTCATTTCCAAGATGCACACAACCTGCCTTTCCACTGTCATAAGTGGAAAACCATTCCCTATGGGGAGTAACATGGAATGAAGCACCAATCCAAAATCCAATCCTACGAATATGCATCATCTGAAGTGGTAAGCAACTCTGCAGATAAACTAGACATGAAGAGAACGTCATTGTCACTATCATGTGTGACTGCATTGATCTCCTCGATCTTCACTTTTGCTTTGTCCTCCCTTGGACTCTCTTCCTTTTGATTTGCACCCCAATTTGCATTCTTTTTCTTATCCTTTTGCTCTCTTTTCAGCTTATAGCAATCCTTTTTCATATGGCCCTTCTTGCCACAGTGGTAACACTCAATGTTCCGTGCCCTGGATTTGGTACGAGACTTCCCTCTTTCTTGGGACTTCCCCTTGAACTGTGATCTGCCCCTTTGCACATTTAAGGCTGCATCCTGCTTGTTGCCATCCATAGACTTCCGTCTAATCTCCTCGGCCAACAAGCTACCCACAACATCATCAAATTTTAGTACTCCACCAGGTGCAGAGTTACTAACAGCTGTACGGAAGGTATCCCATGAGGATGGCAATGAACATAAGAGAAATATTGCCTTAGTCTTCGCATCAAAATTCATTTTCTGAGCCTGAAGCTAGCTGAAAATAATATTGAATTCATTCAAGTGAGAAGCAATGGAGACCCCTTCCTTCATCTGTAGCTCAAACAACCTCTTCATGAGGTAAACTTTATTAGAGGCAGTTTCCTTTTCATAAGTGGCACACAGTTTCTTCCACAAATCTTCCGTAGTCTGCTCATTTACTACTGTGAAATAAACTAACACTGCAAGATGAAGACTAATAGTAGATTTCGCTAATGCATCCAACTCATTCCAATCATCCTCAGACATATTTGCAGGCTTAGCTTCTCGATCCCTACCACGGGTTTAATCTACTTCTTTTGAATAAGCACATCCCTTATTTGTTCTTTCCACAAAGAAAAGTTTGTCCCATCAAACTTTTTAATGTTGAAAAACTCCTTTTCAGACATGGAAGAGGATGCCATGATGCAAATGAAGCAAAAATCCCAAATACTAGTGCCTACAAGAGAGAATCACACCAAATACCAGGTGCACCCAAATGTGTATGCCACAATAGAGTGAAATATCACCAAAACTCATGTCTCAGAGAATCTAACTCTTGTGCATATACTATGCATCCATATGAGCAAATCTGGCCCAAAAGAAAATGCCAACTGTAATGGCAATCCAAAATGCCAATAAGTGCCAAATGACTCAAGCATAAACATCATCCACTGGCATATACATTAATAATATCTCATCCAAGAGAGCATAGCAATATCAGTGCATCACCTGCAATGTGTCAAAGCTGTCCCTCAGCATAAAATAGCATCCATGTGCAAAGCGTCCATAAAAAATAGCATCCCATAAGGCAATTTGGGTCTATCAACGCATCCAATAAGGACCGTAATGCATCCAAATGCCCTATAAATCATCCACTGCAACCCAATGCATACCACGAATGAGCGCACACTGCTCAAACTACAACCAGAGTGATCTGCATAAGGTATGCTCAAGAAATCATAGTCCCACGGTAATGACCGCTACTGAAAATAGAACCTGAGATGCCTCAAAACATGGGTGCCATTGCATAATCGGACTCAGCAAGAAAATCTGCAAATATCTCTCTTCTATCAGAACTCCAAAATCCCAATCGATGAGTGAGAAATGGGAGTCAACACTTATCCACTGCCATGTGGCATAAATCTAAGGTTTCAAAACCTTAGAATGAAAAATGCATAACAGAGAGACAAAATCGAATACACAGAGATCTATAACTTTGAAAATCCTCCACCGAATCACATAAGAACTAACAGGTAGGGGTTTTTAGGCGTCCGGAACGCAATGGGACAGACGGTTTTGGAAACCGTGGTCTCAATCACTGGGTCCAACACACGGACTGAAAAACGTTTTTGGAAACAGAGTTGTTTGTAAACTCCACCGGAGTGCAAATGATGAGCAACATAGAAGTTTTAGGACCTCCTAAGTCCACCGAAACTGACAGATCTGCAAATGGTTGCTCCAAACTTGAGTTCCAACACCCGGGCAAAAAAACGCAGAAACTGACACAGTGACTCAGAAATCCAATGAAATGATCCCAGATTCAAGAATGAAGGTGTTTCCAAGCTCTTAAAGTGAAGTGGACACCAAAAGCAAGCAATAGTTGCCTCTACAAGTCAATGTGGAGTCTCTATCATCGAACTGAACACATCGAACTGAACAGGGAAAAGCTCAAAAAATGACTTTTTCTTTGAAAACACTTAATAGGCTCTCAAAACCACTTCGCAAAACCAAAGTGACTTTTCCAAAGGTTCCTCCAAGGTCTCTACACACTCCGATGCAAGTAAAGTCACCCACAAAGCTTCCCACAGAGCTTCTCCTTCCTCCCACAAAGCTGCTGAGCTTCAAGCATTCATGCACGCTCAGCTAGATCACACGGGCTCTGATACCAGTTGAGAGTGCTCTCAATGGAAGCAAGAACGGAAGAAGGAGAGAGAGAGATAGAGAGCCACAAAAGTTTTGGTGGGTGCAGAACCACCCTAATCTTCTTTTTCATTCATTTATATATGTGTTTGAGTATTGTACATAACCGGGGTAAAGGCACAGTGACATTTAACCCCCACAGTAGCTCTCCCAAATCCTTCATTCCAAACTTTTGCTTCAATAGCATTTTCACATGAAGGATATCTTCATCACTATCACCTGTGATGATCAAATCATCAACATAAATGACAAGCAGCATAATACCTTTCTCTATTTTTCTCACATAAAGTGAGAAATCTGCCTTGGAAATTTGAAAGCCAATAGTGACAAGATACTGTCCTATCTTGTTAGACTATGCTCTGGGTGCTTGCTTCAAGCCATACAAGGCTTTCTTCAACCTGCAAACAAACTCAGGATGAACAACATGAACAAAACCTGGTGGCTGCTTCATATAGACCTCCTCTTGCAAATCACCATGCAAGAAGGCATTCTTTACATCCATCTGATGTAAAGACCATCCCTTTGATGTAGCCATAGCAATGACTGGTCTTACGGTTGCCATCCTTGCAACCGGACTGAATGTTTCTTCATAATCAATGCCATATGTCTGTGCATACCCCTTGACAACTAATCTTGCCTTGTACCTGTTCACAGAACCATCTGCATTGTGCTTCACCTTATAAACCCACTTGCAACCAATTGCATTATTGTCTTTAGGCAAAGGCACCAATTCCCATGTAGCATTTTCTTCCACGGCATCCATTTCTTCATCCATGGCTTTCTCCCACTTTTCTTTTCCCATGGCTTGCTCAAAAGAAGTGGGTTCTGGTTCATGTATCACTTTGACCATATAGGCATAGTGAATGGCTGTAAATCCATCATATTTCAACCTATCCACAGGATACCTAGCTCTGATAGACCTGCGCAAAATAGGCTCACTACCAGGTGCTCTCAAAACATCCCTTGTCTTGCTTACTCCAGGTGTAACAACAAAAGGAATACCCAACTCATCATCAAGGCTCTGTTCTGAGCCACTAAATTCACCATCCACATAAGAGTGACCTGCATTCATATCAACCATGGGCTGATCTACTTTCTCTTTTCCTTTTTGTGATACTTGCATACCACTATCTGCATTGCTTTGAGGAGATCCTCTTGATCTCAATCCGCCTATCCATGGCGAAGTATGTGAACGACTGCTAGAGGACACTATAGGTCCACTAATATTTTGTGATTACTGCTGTGAATTCTGTGTAGCATTACCATTTTGTGCATCTACATCATCAATCATGTTTACTGGTTTATACCAGCTACTCATCCCATAAAAAACAACATCTCTACTCACTGTAAACTTATGAGTAGAAGGGTTACAGCATCTATACCCTACCCTTTCTGCTGCAGAGAATAACCAATGCACTTCTTAGCTTTTGGACAACTTGGATCTCAACTCATCTGGCACATGAACATAGGCAATGCAACCAAAAACTTTCAAATGAGAAATATCTGGTTTCTTACCAGTATACCTCTCCTGTGGCGTCATGCCATGTATTGTTGTAGTGGGAGTCCTGTTCATTATGTAGACTACTGTAGCAACTGCTTCAGCCCAATAATAATATGGCATGTCTTTTTCGTTAAGCATGGCATGAGATACCTCTCCAATATTCATGTTTTTCCTTTTTGAAAGTCCATTTTGCTGTGGGGTATGACTGCATGAATATTGCTGCTTTATGCCATGCTCCTGCAAGAAACTTGCAAACTCATTTGAGAGGTACTATCCCCCTCCATCTGACCTTAGGCATTTTATTTGTAGGCCTGTTTCTTTTTCAACCATAGCTTTAAAAGCTTTGAAATGCCCAAACACTTCACTTTTCTTTTTCATAAAATACACCCAAACTTTTCTATTGTAGTCATCAATAAAAGTGACAAAATAATGATAGCCTCCAATAGATGTAGCTTTAGTAGTCCACACATCAGTGTGGATTAATTACAATGGCCTCTTACTCTCTTGAACATGTTTAGTAAATGGTTTCCTTGCTTATTTTCCAAATTGACAGGCTTCACATACCTTATGCATTTCTGCAACCTTAAACTTAGGCAATCCTGCAACAATATTTTGGGCCTACATTAATTTAAGTCGATGTACATTAACATGACCAATGCATTTATGCTCGATATCAATATTTGCAACTACATCGGTCCCATGTGCAAACATTGTTGCACTTAATTCAGGCATGTCAGCATCCAATGTAAACATCCTGCCCTTCTTATTCCCTTTTGCTATCAAGTGACCTTTATTTTTCATATCCTCAACAAAGCATCCATGAGGATTAAATCTGACCTGCAAGCCCTGCTCAACCATTTGACCAACAGAAACTAGGTTCTTAGTGGAACCCATTTTACCATAGTAGTAGCATTCAACATTGTTGTTTGCATTTTGGCCTCTCTGCCATCCACCACGACCTCTTTGGCTCCCCCAGCCTCTAAAGTTACCACGTCCTCCTCCATAGGACTGGTTTTCTTGAATTTGCTACATATTCTGATTTTTGCCATGGCCTCCAAATCGGCCTACTCTACCTCTGCCTCTACCTCTTCCAACATTTGAGTAGAAGACAGGTTCTTTTGAAGTTCCTCTTAAAGAAGATACACCACCATTTCTCTGCTCTTCAGAAATTAGAAGAGCAATCAACTCCTCAAAATCAAGAAAATTCTCACGGACGGCAATGGATGTTCAATTGTGCATAATCCTTTCCTAGACAATTCAAGGTCACAGAAGCTAAATCATCATCTTCCACTGGCGACCCAATAGAAGCAAGTGTATCTGCAATCTTCTTCACCTTCATGTGGTAGTCATTGATGCTCATATTTTCTCTCTGCACATTATGCAACTCTTGCTTGAGCTACATTTTCTTGGCTTGTATACATTTGTGCTATACATTTTTGTCAAAGTATCCCACGCCTCCTTCGGCGTGCTTGCATCCTGAATATGGCACAATCATAGAATCTGAAGTACTGATAGATAGCCAGTACATAATGACAAAATATGAAGAGGGGAGAGGAGAAGAGTGGAGATGAGGAGAGAGGGCACAGCTAGAGAGCACACCACAAATGAATAACTGTACACTAGATTTAGTTGAAAAAATAGAATATATACAAACCCTTTTAGGGTTAGGGTTAGGGGATCTAACCCTTTCCTTTATAGCACTCTATAAGGTTAGTGCTATGCACATATGATCACGTGATGGTGCTATGCACACATGATCACATGATGTTGAGTGTGAACTCTTAACACCTTCCCTCAAGATCAACATCATGAAGTAGGCCTTCCCTCAAGATGATGATTCTAGGGAATCGAAGAAGGATTGAGCATTACATTCCATCACACCCCTTTAATGGGAATGTCCTTCCTCCGCATCAAACCAAGAGCTAGTCGGTGTTTCTCGAATAGCTCTTTACTGAGTGGTTTGGTAAAGATGTCTGCAACATTTTCTTTGCTATCACAATGTTGCAGAGTGATGTCACCAAGTAACACTCTTTCTCTGATGAAGTGCTCTCTGACATCAATGTGCTTTGTCCTGGAGTGATATACTGGATTTTTGGCCAATGCTTGAGCCGATTGATTATCACAGTATATTGTTGTTGGCTTTGACTCATCAAAGTAATTTGTTTCTGACAATAGTCTTCTGAGCCATATAGCCTCACATGCACCTGTAGTGAGTGCTCTATATTTTGCTCCAATCGAAGACAAAGAAATAGTTGGTTGTTTGTTTGATACCATGATATAGCACCTTGACCAAGGAAAAATGCATATCCCTGTGTCGATCTCCTGGTCTCATGATCTCTGGCATAGTCACTATCACAGTATCCATGCAACCATGGATGACTTCCTCTGTATTCTATCCCAAACTGTCGTGTACCTCTGATGTACTCAAGACTCTTTTGGTTTCATTCCAGTGAGACTGTTTTGGATTTGCCATAAACTGTGCTAGTGAGCTTATTGCATAACAAATATCTGGCCATGTGATTGTCAGATATATAAGAGATCCGATGAGTTGCCTGTAGTATCTGTCATTGACTGTAAGCTTTTTTGAATCTTTAGTAACTTTCAAACTCTGTTCCATGGGAGTGGCTGCAATCTTGCAATCTGCCATATGAAACTTCTTCAGGAGACTATCAACATACTTGAGCTGACTCATGAATGTGCCATCTGAATCTCTCTAGAACTCAATTCCAAGACAATAGTGCATAAGTCCAAGATCTTTCACGTCGAATTCTACAGATAAGTCTTGTTTCAATTTTCTCATGAAGCTATCCTTGCTTCCTGTCACAATCAGATCATCTACGTACAAAAGTGCAATAGTAATGTCTTCCCCTTGAACTTTGTAGTAGAGAGTATGATCTGCATTGGACTTCATGTATCCCAGATCAGCAAAATACTTGTCAATTTTGCTATACCAACTTTTGGGTGCTTGTTTTAAGCCATAGAGACTTTTCTTGAGATGGCAAACCTTATTCTCCTTTCCTGGTTCAACATAACCTGCTGGTTGTTGCATGTAGACTTCCTCATCTAGATAACCATTGAGAAATGCATTCTTGACATCGAGCTGATACACATTCCATTTACTAAGTGTCGCTAGTGATATCAAGAACTGTATGGAATTCATCTTTGCTACTGGAGCATGTCTCATCATATTCTTGACTATATTGTTGTGCAAATCCTTTTGCAACTAATCTGGATTTGTATCTCTGAATACTACCATCTGGATTGTACTTCACCTTGTATACCCATTTGTTGGCTATGGCCTTCTTTCCTGGTGGAATGTCGCATAATTTACAAGTGTTATTCTTATACAAAGCATCCATTTCTTCATTCATAGCAGTTTGCCATTTTGGCTTGTCTACTGCGTCTTCGAAGTACACTGGCTCTTCTGTAGCCATGATGGTAGTCATAAGAGCATAGTTGGTGGTTTCCACCTGAATTGCTTTGCCTTTCTGAGCATATGTCAATCTGGCTAGTGGTTTGCTTTCCCTAGTAGACCGTTTGAGCTACTGTGGCTCTGCTTGGGGTGTTGCTGGCAATTCTTGCTAACTTTTCTTTGTGGAGAGAACAAATAAGGGATGTGCTTATTCAAAAGAAGCAAATTAAACCCTTGGCAGGGATTGAAGCTAAGCCTGCAAATATGTCTGAGGATGATTGGAATGAGTTGGATGCATTAGAAAAGTCTACTATTAGACTTCATCTTGCAGAGTCAATTTATTTCACAGTAGTAAATGAGCAGACTACTGAAGATTTGTGGAAGAAATTGTGTGCCACTTATGAGAAGGAAACTGCCTCTAATAAAGTTTACCTCATGAAGAGGTTGTTTGAGCTGCAGATGAAGGAAGGGGTCTCCATTGCTTCTCACTTGAATGAATTCAATATTATTTTCAGCCAGCTTTAGGCTCAGAAGATGAATTTTGATGCGGAGACTAAGGCAATATTTCTCTTATGTTCATTGCCATCCTCATGGGATACCTTCCGTACAGCTGTCAGTAACTCTGCACCTGGTGGAGTACTAAAATTTGATGATGTTATGGGTAGCTTGTTGGCCGAGGAGATTAGACGAAAGTCTATGGATGGCAACAAGTAGGATGTCGCCTTAAATGTGCAAAGGGGTAGATCACAGTTCAGGGGGAAGGCCCAAGAAAGAGCGAAGTCTCGTAGCAAATCCAGGGCATGGAACATTGAGTGTTACCATTGTGGCAAGAAGGGCCATATGAAAAAGGATTGCTACAAGCTGAAAAGAGAGCAAAAGGATAAGAAAAAGAATGCAAATTGGGGTGCAAATCAAAAGGAAGAGAGTCCAAGGGAGGACAAAGGAAAAGTGAAGATCGAGGAGATCAATGCAGTCACACATGATAGTGACAATGATGTTCTCTTCATGTCTAGTTTATCTACAGAGTTGCTTACCACTTCAGATGATGCATATTCCCACAATTGGATTTTGGATTCTGGTGCTTCATTCCATGTTACTTCCCATAGGGAATGGTTCTCCACTTATGATAGTGGCAAGACAGGTTGTGTGCATCTCGGAAATGACTATGCATGTGACATAGTGGGAGAAGGTGACATAAAGTTTTCTTTTGCAAATGGATCTGCATTTGTTTTGAAACATGTGAGACATGTGCCTAAGCTAACCAAGAGTCTTATTTCAGTGGGTCAGCTAGATGATGCTGGTTTTCACACCACTTTTGGCTTTCAGAGTTGGAAAATTCAAAAGGGCTCTATGCTTTTGGCCAGGGGTGCCAAGTGTGGGACTTTGTATCCCTTACATGTATCGTGGGTATTTGATCATGTTGTTGCAATAACCGAGCAGCCAAGCACTTCTTTGTGGCATTGCAGGTTGGGGCACATGAGCCAGAATGGAATGAAACTCTTATGCCGTTTGGGTTATGTACCGCATTTGAGTTTCTCTGATTTTGAATTTTGTGAGCATTGTCTGTATGGGAAGCAGACTAAATCAGCCCATAAAAGAAGGGGAAAGAAAGAGTTTGAAATGCTTGATTTGGTGCATTCAGACGTATGTGGTCCCATGCCTACACGGTCATTAGGCGGGGCTGAATACTATGTGACATTCATTGATGATGCAACTAGGAAAGTGTGGGCTTATGCTATAGCTCGGAAGAGTGATGTGTTCCAGGTATTTCAGAAATGGCTGGCCTTGGTTGAGAATCAGTTAGGTAGAATGCTTAAATGCCTACGAACTGACAATGGTGGAGAGTATCTCTCTCATGACTTTCAGCATTTTTGTGATACACGTGGGATTAAGAGGGAGCTCACATCCCCTCGTACTCCAAAGCAAAATCCATTTGCAGAAAAGATGAACCGTACCATTCAAGAAAGGTTGCAATGCATGCTTTCCAATGCAAGTCTTTCTGGTGGTTTTTGGGCTGAGGCAATGAAGACTGCAGTGCATGTGATCAATAGATCACCTAGTAAGAGTTTGGATGGTGGTATTCCTGAAGAGGCATGGAGTGGCAAGAAGCCCTCTTACTCTCATTTGCATATATTTGGGTGTGAGGCATATGCACATGTGCCAAAAGAGCTTCGAAAGAAGCTAGATCCTAAGTCTAGGAAATGCATCTTTCTAGGTTATGGTGAAAGTGGAGAGATGGGCTATCGTCTCTGGGATCCAAAAGTAAAGAAGATCATACGCAGCCATGATGTGGTCTTCAATGAGAAGAAGATGCATAAGGCACCCATGAGGGATGTGGAAATGAGGAGAATCACTTTCCAGGATGTGAATCCACCTGCATATGTTGATAGACAACAAGCTGTCCATGCACCAAATGTGCAAGAAATGGTACAACCAAGTACTCCCACAGGTATACAATCAAGGGTAGATGATGGATCATATATTGGTGGAAATGATGAGCCAAATGTGGCTGATATGCAAATGGGACAGCAAGCTGAAATGCCCTTGAGAAGATCATCTAGAGTGTCTAGACCACCTAATAGGTTTGTTCTAGGGGTAGACTATGTGATGCTTACTGATTGCGGGGAGCCTTCTGGCTATAGAGAGGCTATGATGCGTGAGGATCAACGCAAGTGGGAGTATGCTATGCAATCATAGATGAGTTCACTTATGAAGAATAAGACTTGGGACTTGGTTTCTTTGCCACATGGAAAGAAAGCATTGCCATGTAAATGGGTCTACAAAATGAAGGTCACAGGTGATGATGTGCCTAGGTACAAGGCCCGTTTGGTTGCTAAAGGGTTCAAGCAAGAGAAGGGTGTGGACTTTGATGAGATATTCTCTCCGGTTGTGAAGATGAACACACTTAGATGCATGCTTGGACTAGTGGCATTAGAGGATATGGAGCTTATGCAAATGGATGTCAAGACAGCTTTCTTGCATGGGGATTTGCATGAGGAAATTTACATGGTGCAGCCAGAAGGCTTTGAAGAAAAGGGCAAATTGCATTTAGTTTGCAAGCTGAAAAAGAGTCTCTATGGTCTTAAGCAAGCACCTAGAGAATGGTATCAGAAGTTTGATGCTTTCATTCGGTCCCAGGGTTTTAGAAGGAGTGAAATTGATCACTGTCTCTACACTAAAAGGGCTAAGGAAAATAGCCTGATAATCCTAGCACTATATGTGGATGATATGCTATTTTCTAGCAAGAATACTTATGAGCTAGATGCATTAAAGGCCAAGTTGCATGAGGCCTTTGATATGAAGGATTTGGGACTTGCAGGTCATATTCTTGGTATGCGCATCACGCGTGATCGGAGTAGGAAACTCCTTTGGCTTTCACAAAAAGAGTATGTCACAAAAGTATTACAGCGTTTCAATATGGAGGGGGGGAAGGCAGTGAGTACTCCATTGCCTCCATATGTGAAACTGAGTCATACAGATAGTCCCAAATTAGATGAGGAGAGGGCCATGATGGCCAAGGTTCCTTATGCATCAGCAGTTGGGAGTCTTATGTATGCTATGATAGCTACTAGACCAGACATTGCATTTGCAGTGGGAGTTGTTAGCCGCTATATGGATAATCCAAGAAAGAGGCATTGGGAGGCAGTTAAGTGCATCATGAGGTACATGAAGGGTACCAAGGAGATGTGCATCTGCTTTGGTAAAGGAGACATGCGTGTACTTGGGTACACAGATTCAGACTATGCAGGGCATGTGGATAGTAGGAGATCCACTTCTGGTTATGTGTTCACCTTTGCAGGTGGTGCAGTGTCGTGGATGTCTCGCACACAGAAGTGCATTGCTTTGTCTACCACAGAGGCTGAGTATGTTGCAGCCACAGAGGGTTGCAAGGAGGCTATATGGCTTGATCGGCTAGTGGGAGATTTGGGGATTCATACAGGTGTACCGACATTGCATAGTGATTCCATGAGTGCTATTCAACTAGCACGGAATCCGGTCTTTCATGCAAAGACCAAACACATTGAGGTCAGGTACCATTTCATCAGGGAGGTACTCGAGGACAAGCGCATAGAGCTTGTTAAGGTTCATACAGATGATAACCCTGTAGATATGCTGATGAAGAGTCTACCTAGTCAGCGGTTTGAGTATTGTCATGTATTGATGGGCATTGGATAGTATGCTCACTGGTTATTCTCCCTTAAAGGCACATTGTCCTTTAAGTGGGAGGTTGTGGGGGTTAAAGGTCACTGTGCCTTTACCCGAGTTGTGTACAATACTCAAACACATATATAAATGAATGAAAAAAAAAAAGAAGATTAGGCTGGTTCTGCACCCACCAAACTTGTGTGGCTCTCTGTCTCTCTCTCTCCTTCTTCTGTTCTTGCTTTCGTTGAGAGCACTCTCAGGTGGTGGCTAGCACTTTTTTTCTCTTTTTATTTTCTATGATCTCTCCACCCCTAGTGACTTCATAGTACAGGTCTTGGGGTGGCGGGAAAGGGGGAGTGGGAGTGGCAGTAGTAGAGCTAGAGTGAGGGGTGTTACTACGAGTGCTTACGAAGCGAGAAGTAGCAGAGGGAGTGGGAGTGGGGGTTAAAGGCCACTGTACCTTAACCCCGGCTATGTACAATACTTGAACACACATATATATGGATGATATAGAAGATTAGGGTATTCTGCACCCACCAAAACTTGTGTGACTCTCTCTTCTGGCTCTCCCTCTCTCTCTCTCTCTCACCTTCTTCCATTCCGCTTCCGTTGTTGAGATCTCTCAACAGGTATTAGAGTGCGAGTGTTTTAGCTGAGCTCGGGTGTGAGCTTGGAGCCCGAAGTCTATTGTTACAACTCTGTGGGAGGAAGTACAAGCTCTGTTGGGTGTTTTTACCTACATCCAAATGTGCAGAGACCTTGTAGAGACCTTTGGAAAGTTCTCTAAGTTGTTTTTTGCAAGCCAACGGGTGGTTTTGGAGGCAAAAAGACGGTATATTTTAGACCTAAGAGTCTTGTGATGAAGATATCTTTCTCTAGAAGCTGAATCTCACCCTAAGATATGAAGAAAAGTTGTAGAAGACTTTGAGTACTTCATTTTTCGTTTTTACATCTCTGTCATCCGAGTTTTCAATCAAAAGTTATAGCTCCTATAAAAAGTGACGAAATTCAATTTCCTACGCAGATTTCGTGTGTTGGATCTCCATATCTAGGCCACCATTTGCACTTCAGACACTCCCAATGGATTCAGAGCAGTCCAACACTTTTATCTATGAAGCTACTTTCAATTTCATGAAGTTCTGAAGCTGTAATGAAGCTCTGTCTACTCCAACGTCTTCATTCCATGATTTCCTTCCAACATCTTCATTCTGTAATTTCCTGTGTGAGTGGAAACTCAACATTCGGGCCTCCATTTGCAGAACTATCTGTCTCATTGCTACCTAAAACATATGTCTACAAAGTTGCTTGCCATTCCGTAAAGAATCGAGGGAGTTGTGATTCTCTGTGTTTTTCCATCGTCTCTTTGAAGGAAACTTCTCAAAGTTTCTAAGACCTTCTCATTGATTGCCATGTGGCATTTTGGCTAAGGTTAAGTTTCCTAAGGTTCATTTTTGCAAGTAAATACAAGGGTTAACTAGCTCTTACTCCATCCTTGGATGAGATTTTAGAATTGTGGCAAAAGAGAGATATTTGTAGATTGTCTTGCTGGGTTTGATTATGTAGTGACGCCCGTGTTTTAGACATCCCAGGTTCTATTTTCACTACGATCATTACCGTGGGGCCATGATTTCTTGGATATATCTTATGCAGATTACTTTGGTTGCAGTCTAAGCCATGTGTGCTCATTTGTGGTTTGTATTGGGTTGCAGTGGATGCTTTACAGGCCATTTGGATGCATTACGATCCTTGTTGGATGCGCTGATAGGCCCAGATTGCCTTGTGCGATGCTTTATTGATGGATGTTTAGCACACAGATGCTATTTTATGCTGAGGGACAGCTTTGACATATTGCGGTGGATGCACAAGTTGTGCTATGATCTCTTGGATGAGACATTATTGATGCTTATGCCCATGGACAGTGTTTGTGCTTGAGGCACTTGGCTCTTATTGGCATTATATTTGCCAGTGTTTTGTCATTGTGGGTTGACATTTTCTTTTGGGCTAGATTTGCTAATATGGATGCATAGTATATGGACATGAGTCAGATGCATTTTTTGATGCTTTGAGCCTTGAGTTTTGGAAACACTATCCTTCATTAAGGCATACATATTGGGTGCATCTAGTATTTGGTACGATTTCTCTCTTACAGGTACTAGCATTTGGGATTTTGTTTCATTTGCATCATGGCATCTCTTCCATATCTGAAAAGGAGTTTTTCAGTATTAAAAAGTTTGATGGGACAAACTTTTCTTTGTGGAAAGAACAAATAAAGGATGTGCTTATTCAAAAGAAGCAGATTAAACCCTTGGTAGGGATTGAAGCTAAGCCTACAGATATGTCTGAGGATGATTGGAATGAGTTGGATGCATTAGGAAAGATAGGTTGTGTGCATCTTGGAAATAAATATGCATGTGACATAGTGGGAGCAGGTGACATAAAGTCTACCTGTAGACTTGATTACCACTTCAGATAATGCACGTTCCCAAGATTGGACTTTGGATTTTGGTGCTTTATTCCATGTTACTCCCCATCGGGAATGGTTCTCCACTTATGACAGTGGAAAGATAGGTTGTGTGCATCTTGGAAATAAATATGCATGTGACATAGTGGGAGCAAGTGACATAAAGTTTTCTTTTGCAAGTGGGTCTACATTTGTTTTGAAAAATGTGAGACATGTGCCTAAGTTGACCAAGAGTCTTATTTCATCGGGTCAGCTAGATGATGCTGGTTTTCAGACCACGTTTGGCTTTCAGAGTTGGAAAATTCAAAAGGGATCTATGGTTTTGGCAAGGGGTACCAAGTGTGGGACATTGTATCCCTTACATGTATCAGGGGTGTTTGATTATGTTGTTGCAATAACTGAGCAACCAAGTACTTCTTTGTGGCATTTCCGATTGGGCCACATGAGCCAAAATGGAATGAAATCTTATGCCATTTGGGTTATGTACCGCGTTTGAGTTTTTCTAATTTTGAATTTTGTGAGCACTTTCTCTATGGGAAGTAGACTAAATCAGCCCATAAAAGAAGGGGAAAGAAAGAGCTTGAAAAGCTTGATTTGGTGCATTCAGACGTATGTGGTCCCATGCCTACACGATCATTAGGTGGGGTTGAATACTATGTGACATTCATTGATGATGCAACTAGGAAAGTATGGGCTTATGCTATAGCTCAGAAGAGCGATGTGTTCTAGGTATTTCAAAAATGGTTGGCTTGATTAGTCAGGTAGAATGCTTAAATGCCTACAGATTGATAATGGTGGAGAGTATATCTCTCATGGCTTTTAGCATTTCTGCGATGCACGTGGGATCAAGAGGGAGCTAACATCCCCTCATACTCGAGAGCAGAATCCAATTGCAACAGATGAATCACACCATTTAGGAAAGGTTGCAATGTATGCTTCAAATGCAAGTCTTTTTGGTGGTTTTTGTGCTGAGGCAATGAAGACTACAGTGCATGTGATCAATAGATCACCTAGCAAGAGTTTGGAAGAAGGAAAGAGAGAAGGAAAAGAGAGGAAATAAGAGAGAGGAAAATAAGAGAAGGAAGAGGATGAAAGAGAAAAGAAAGAAAAAAAGAGAGGAAAAGTCGGTGGATGTTTTTTCTCGAGAGGTTTATGAAAACTTTGAAGGGATTTGTAAGGTAGAGAGCAAGACCGAAAGCAAGCATGGTAGAGGGATGGCTTGTGCAAGAGTCATTAGTATATATCATGGAGTTTCTTGCATCCATGGATCTCGATATGCCACAGGCTTGGCATAACAAGGATGATGATCACATCATTGGTGAGGTTTCCCAAGGAAAACGGATTGAAAGAAAGATGAACGAAGAGAAATGGAGAAATTCAATAAGTTTTGTATCCTCAATTGCAAGGAGATGCAGAAGTGGATTGAGTGATATGAAGTGGCCAAAGTAGAAAGAATGAATGCAAGGATGAGATTCAGAGTCATGCACAAGTGAGCACAACTATATCCATGAGATCTCACCCTTCTTCCCACTCACATGTCACTTGATTGTGTACAACTACTCTACGTAATGCCAAATGTGATGGAGAGACAATAAACGAGTGCAAGTGAGAGTTATCATCTAGATGTATGATGCGTGTACGTTTCTTACCTCTTGACGTAATTAAGTAATTATTTGTGGCAATATGTGCTATAAAATAGATGCATCCTCATTGTTTTAATGATGCTCTTTTGCAGTACAAAAAGTATAGTGCATTATGGTCATATGAACGACATTTTCATGTGGAACACATTGATTCAAAGAGAGTCACATATGATTGTGGAGTCATGGCTAGTTTAACTTCACACAAGATAGCCGAGCAAGTGCTTCGGATACCAATCTTCTTTCCTCGCAGTTGGATTATTGTGGGACCATACGCAAAATCTATGAAATTGATTTCAAACGATTTAGTATTTTCATTCTTGATGTAAAATAGTTTATAACTATTTACAATGGTCCCCATGCTACAGTGAGGAAAGATAGTAGTGGTTTCTTTGCGATAGACTCCACCAAACTTTGAACCGATGAAAGTGATACTTTTGTTCTTCCCGAGCATTGTGAGAGCAGGTGCATACTAATGATTTAATTAATCTAATGCTTTTGTTTTTTAAGATCAATTGGTACATGTACTTAAGCATAAATTCATATAATTGATGGCATTTGACACCCATCTTCAATATAGGTGGTTTTTCATCCGGATTGTTTTGATCCAAGATGGTGATACGTGATCCAAGTTGCACCATGAAGTAAACAAATTTTTGAAGATAGAGGTGTAGATATGGAGATGCCATTACCAATGCAAGATCCAATTGATCCAGATGGATCTAGCGAAGAAGATAAAGATCACAATACATGAGCCAAGACAAAGATGCACATAATGACATCATACGGGAGGAAGATGGCGATCACGATATTGAGGAAGAAGATGACAATCAAGAATCACCCAACTTTATTGAAGAAGATCAAGTATTAGGTGAACATACGATGCCAAAGTATGATGATGATATAGGAGATCAACTCGGTATAGAGTTGGAGATAGACTTGTTTGGAATGTTAGACTTGGCTCAGGATGAAGCCATTGATGTAAATGCTCTTGATTGATTTTTTTCATCTCAAACTTGGACATGAATATACAAGCTTCAAACTTGATGTACATGCTCTTGTATTTTTATTCTTTCAAAGGATCAAACATGTATGAAACGATTTTTTTTTGTCATTGGAAAAAACTCTCTTTAAAGGTCAGTATGGCAAAAAACACTCTGTAAAACATCGGTATAGGAAAGTGTCTCAGAGTCGTTATATATGGACCATTTAAAAATTTGGTAAAGGTCGGTATATACCTATCATTTACAAGTCTAGTAAAGGTCAGTATATACCCACCTTTTTAAACCCACTGCACATACCAATAATTAGTGCATCGCATGTGCTAAACGTTGGCGCTTAACCATCAGAACAAGGCCCGTGTGTAGTAGGAGTGATTGAAAAAAGAGGAGAGCCTTAGTTGTTTTTGTACTAGGAACTTACTTGAGGATTTCAAAAGCCTCTATTTTTTATGTATTAGAGGTAGTAAAGAAGAGATATAGGCTATGAAGGCTCTTTATATTTGAATGGAGAAATGATAATACAAACATGTATTTTTTATCTAGATACCACGTCATAAATAATTTGTCATATTCATCTATTGTTAAATTCTGAATGTCTTGTTAATGCAATATAAGGTAATGCCACTTTGAATTGTAGAGAATTAAAGATACAACCTCCAAGTTTGTTGTGTAGAGAGGTGCACCTTTTGTATGCAAACCTACCCCTTTTCCTTCATTTTGTATCCACAGTAATTGCAAAATTATGACTACCTTAACTGACTGATTTTTAAGGGCCTTCTACATTGAGTTTGAAGATTTGGGGAAGACCATATTTTTTTGATCAAATCTCATAGAGCCACCCATGCTCTCAAATTTGAACTAAAAGCTCAGCAATCATATAGCTATTTCACTATTCTCTTCAATAATCCATTCGTTCAGCTCCATTGATATTATGTATGTTATTTTAAATTCAATTTAGCAAAATATTATGAATATTTCAAGTCAAAATACTTTTAGCCAAGTTTGGTCATTATGATGACCTTTTCTGGTAATTCTAGAAGGAATTCAACTTTGGCACAAAAGGCAAAGCTGGTTGGGATGGCATGTAGTGTCCAAAAACCCCAAAATCCTCCATAGTGAAATTTTGGCCATTTGGAGGGCGTCCAAATGGCCAAGTTCATGCCGTGATGGGTTTTGGTGTTTTTGGACACTCCATGCCATCTTGATAAACTTTGCCTTCTATGCCAGGGTCAAATTATTTCTAGATTTTGCATAAATGATCATTAAAATGGGCAAAGTTATCAAATTCATTCATCTACCCCATTAAAATCTATCCCTTTTCTTACAAAATCATGGAATGCACTCAGGGGGTCACTCCTAAATCTGTAAGTGTAGCACATGGGCTCAACAAAAGGGATTTTAAAAACCTTTTCTTTTGCACATTTTTTACATACAAAAGGGTACCATTTAAAAGGTGGTATCCATAGATTGAATAGAAAAAGGGTGCATTTTATTCATGAAAAATTCACAAATAAGGGACTTCTAATTAGGCCTCGAAAGCACATGATATAGAGGATTTACCCCTTTGTGAACCCCTCGAGGAAACACATCAATCATTTACAAGGTGATGAGGGAAGCTCAAAATTTGAATCAAAACAAATATTGACATAGCCAACCCACAAGGTGCCTCCAAAAACAAGATAAACTTAGGAAATTACATTTTTATAAGGTGATATAGTGGAAGACCAAAGTTGGAGGATTTTCCTTTAAAATATATATTTTCTCATGCAAATCATGAAATGCATCAAATTTTGTAAAGGTGATATAGGGATATTAAACATTACATTGACATAGCCAACCTATAAGGTGCCCCCAAAGGCAAAGATAATAACATTTTGACAAGCTGGCCTAGTGGGAGAATCAAATGTTTTGGATTAAATAAAAAATTCTATTGACATATCCAAACTACAAGGTGCCATAGTCAAATTCTTTCTAAATTTACCACAAATGGTCATTGAATTTCCCACAGTTGTCAAATTCCTTGATCTACCCATTTAAAATCTATATTTGTTCATAGAAAATGATGAAATGCATCAATATTTCACAAGATGATGTAGGGGAAGCTCAAAAATTAAATAAAAAATCTATATTTCTTCATAGAAAATCATGAAATGTATCAATCTTCCACACCATGGAGGATTTTTGTGTTTTCTGACACTCCATGTTGTCCCAATCAACTTTGTCTTGAGCCGTGATCAAATTTCTTCTCCATTTACCACAAATGGAATGCCTAAACTTGGGACACAATAGTTTATTGACTTGTTATTTACCTCAAAATTCCCCAAGTTGAATTTACAATAGTAGATGTAATATCAACAACAATTTGTTTCATGAAATGTGATCCAAGTTTTCTAGGGAATATGATATCACAATAGGATGCAATATTGAAAATGACAAATAATTAAAATAGCCATAACTTTTGAACTAGGTTTGCATATAAAAGATTCACATTTAGCCATACATAAATGAGAAAATTTAACCATAGCTAAAAGAATATTATAAAAAATAGATGTTTGTATTTAAAATTGTACTACAAAGAGCTAGCTTTCTTCTTTTTAACTCTAATAAATTGAGAATAGGGGTCTTTCAATCCTCAAGTAAGTCCTTAGAAACACTGCTAATTAGGTTATGCCATATTGAATCTCACAACCAACTTGTAATTTTTTGCAATCTCATGTACAATATTAGGATGGATCACATAGGATTCCTTGGGTCCTCTAAGTCTAAAAGAATCTTCTTATCTTGTGAAATGCATTATGTGAATTCTTCATCTCTAGAATCAACTTCTAAGCATGAACAAGTTTCTTTATAGAAAAAGGTATTGGTAGAAGTGGCACTATAGATTTCTAAGTTCTTATATTTCTCCATAATAGCAAACTTGAAAATTTTAAAAATAGATGTGTGAGCTTCATGACTTACATCGGTAGCATCATGAGATCTAGGCATCTCTTTTGCATCACCATGCCCTTTAAGTCTTGCATCACCTCTCCAACAACTTCCACATGCATGACTTTGTGTCTTTGGGTATGAAGAGTCAATATCATCCATGTCCATGTTGTTCTCATCTCATCCTCCATGAAGTAGATCACAAGTGAATGTTAGAGCAAAAGTGAACCTTAGCATAAATAAGGCAACATTGTGGACATTCCAAAATAAGATATTTCATTGAAGTGAAACACTAGGGAAACAACCTTGTAGCATGGATTCTCCTCTTTAAAGCACTTGCAGTGGTTCAAGATGCTTCTTTTCTTGCAAACAAAGAATATGGAGCACATATTGAGCCTGTGACTATAAGTTCACAAGGTAGGTGTTGGAGATCTTCTCAGATTGTGCCATCAATAGTCACAAATAGTAGAGAGAGTATGGAGGACCAAATAAAAGGTGATGCAGTGACGAAAAGAAGCATGTATGATCAAGAGGGAGGAGAAGAAAGCGGAGGACCGGGCATGAGCATGAGGGTATAGGGGGGGTATAGGAGCAAGCATGAGCGAGAGGGAGGAGAAGCAAGAGGAGGAGAAAGCATGAGCATTAGTGTAGAGGAGCATGTGTGAGTAAAATGGAGGAGAAGAAAGAGGAGTGGTAGGCATGAGAATGAGGGAAGAGGAGTGCCATACATCAGTATGAGGAAGGAGGAGAGAAGGAAATAGTAGTAGGAGGGAGAAGAACTCAGACTGAAAGAGGGAGGAGGACCTAGAAAGAGGATAAGAAAGCACACACGAGGGGGGAGAGAGGAGGATGAGATAGAGGAGCATGTAGAAGGAGGAGGAGGAGGAGGAGGAGGAGGAAGAGGTGGGACAAGGGAGGAAGGAGGAGGAGGAGGAGGAGGACATGTATGGAAGGGAGGAGGAGGACATGAGGTGGCCCCTCCTAGGTGTAAGAGGTGGGCTTAACCCATCTAGGTAGGGGGTTTTAGGACTCCCTTGGACCCCATGGCAAGGCTTGCATTATGCCTAATCCATTTCCTAATCCATTCCTCTAAGGCCCTTTTGAGACCCCAATTCTCCTTTAATGGGACCTTGGATTGAGTGAGGTCTTTATATTTGCAAAGTTGCTTATGGGTATGACATAGTTTCTATTATGGGGCATGTGTACATGGTCATTCTTGACCTTGCATGGTAGAAAGTGCCAATAAAATAAGCATCGATATGTTTATACCATTAGTGTATGTAAGTGATGGTCGTGAAAATTTGCATAGACCTTTGATTAAGGTCCAAATGCTCACAAAGTTTCATGAGGATTAGACGTCACTTGTATGGTGAGACATGCACATTTTTCATCTTTTGACCATGGATAGTGCATAAGTGCTAAATTTTTTATCCATCGATATGCTTACATCATATGTGTACATGTCTAATACCTCTAAACCAATATGACCCTTATGCTCACAAATTTTTATAATGATTAGATTTTATTTAGATGATGGGAAATGTGCATTTTCTCATTTTTCAACCATGCATGGTGTATAATTGTTAAGAAATTGTGTATTTGCATGCTTATGCCATACATATATGTTCTTGATGGTCATCAAACTTTAGATGGATCTTTTTTTAAGTAATCTCGATATACTCACAAGTTTCATATGTTTTCGACATAATTCGTATGATGAGGCATGCATACTTGGTTATTTTTGACCATGCATGGACAAGTGCCAAATTTCGGTGCTTTAGTATTCTTATAGCATAGATATATATTCCAATGGTCACAAAACTTTGAAATGTTCATAGACCTTTTTTTGAGTTTTAGGTAATACACATACACCTACAAATTTTAATGTGGGTCTACCATAGTTTGCATGGTGAGGCATGCACATTTTCTCATTTTGATGATGCATGAAGCATGAGTGGAAAAGTAAGCTTATACCATAGGTCATGAATCTTTGTTTAAATACATTCTCTATAATAGCAAAGTATCTTATGGGTTAGACATAATTTTTATTGTGGGGCATGCATTATTGGTAATTTCTTACCATGCTTGGGCATAAGTGCCAAAAACTTTTGCATCAATATGCTTACATCATTGGGATGTGTCTAATGGTTACAAAATTTTTCATACTAGAACTTTGATTGAGAAAGGTCTATATACTCTTAAAGTTTCATAAGGATTTGACATCCATCATACATGTGCTTGGCACAATGTAGACCATAATATGGTTAGCCTTATAATACTCTCTACTGCCATCTTTGCCCCCTCCCCCCCCAAATATAATGCTGTTTCTTTCATTTTTATCATTGAGAGAGAGAGAGGGGGGGGGGGATATCATTTTACAATTGACAAGATTAGTGTTTGAAATAACAAGCTAAAATTTTGGCTATCTAGCTAGTAGTCTAATCTATGCCAACCACAGAGTTGGTTGTAGCCATCATGCTAGATTCTCCATTAGACTACTTTAGGGACTAGGTTGATGGCTTCAGAGCTAATAGCAGTTGAAGTGTATGACTTTTAGCATAGGATAGGGCCATCCTTGTAGTTGTAATATCAAGCTACTTGACCAACTAGCCTAGAACAAGATAATTAATTTTGTCAAGGGTGGAAGCATGTTAAGGTGGAATGATTTTTCACTAAATTGCATGAAAATATAGCAAAATCCATTTTTACATTAAAAATGGTTGTTATATTTTGTAATTTAATGTAAAGAGTTAATTGCATGATTATGTGCTAAACCACTACCAAGTAACTAAAAGAGTGACATGATGTTTCTGGAAGGGCCTTCATTCTCTTTCCAAACTTATGTTCCTAGTGAATGTCTACTCAAGCATCATTTCTCTTGTCCTCTTAGATGGAGAAGCTTTATTCACCCTCCATGCCATCATCTAGCAAAACAACTCACTATTCCTTCATTCACCCTTCACTATTCCTTTCCTTGTAGCTTCGGCCTACTAGGGATGCAAACAGGCAAGAGTGGTGCAATAGACAATAGAGCGACCATCTTTCTTTGAAAGCATGGATTAGGCGTTCTAAAGTTTTCTTAGATAGTCTTTCAAAAGTTGCCATTTTTTCTTTAAATCAATTCATGACTTCAGAGTTCACGTTGTGCAACATATACTGACTTTTAGTCTTTATGTCTTTATGTCTTTATGGATCTAATTCATATATTATGGGCTCAGTGTGGTTAGAATAGATCCAAGGGAGATACGAGTAGGTTCAAAAGAATCAGCCTTGCAGACTGGGAGTGCAATTGGCCATGCATGGTTGATGTGCAATGTAGTGTTACTTGTGCCATGAAGCCCTTGATTTGAGCCTCATTTGAGCTATATATTGGTTGTGCTATGTAGCTTAATTTGTGGTAAATAGCACACAATTTACTCCATATGGCATAGTTAATGCACTTAGAAGCATATTCTATGTTATATAGCTTCGTATTTGTTAAGATTCTATGTTGTGCTACATTATTGTGCTAAATCACACTCAATCTAATATTTTAGGCATTCAAAATGAGCTATATAGCTCCTATTGTTTTCTATGTACAATATCTTTGATATATAGCACTTAGTCTAATCGTTCAAGCATACAAGATGAGCTATATAGCTCATACTGCATGCAATGTACACTATCTCTGCTATATAACAGTTAATCCATTCTTTCAAGGCTATTATATGAGCTATATATCTCATGCTATGTGCTACATAATTATCCTTTCAATCTATCCTTTCAAGCATGTTGTATGAGCTATGTAGTGCATGTTGTGTGCTATGTACATTATCTCTGCTATGTAGGACTCTATCTAATCTTTCAAGCCTAATGAATGAGCAATATAGCTCATCCTATGTTCTATACATCATCTTTGCTATATAGTACTTAATCTAAGATGTCAAGCATACAATGTTGATAGACGAAGTGAGAGAGGGAGAGAGAGAGGAGTGCACATGATATAGCTACCTGGACACTAAGTTGTATTGAACATGAACAAGATGATATACATGTGAACCCCTTAGGGTTAGGGTTAGGGTTGTTGAGATATGGTGCCATGTGCACATAGATTAAAGTCTAAGGTATGGTATAGGAATGTATTAAAGTAGCCACCCTAGGACATGGACTACATGATGTGAGGATGTGGATCAAGGACATCCACAAGGAGAGATGTGGATCAGAGGATTCCACAAGTGTTGACTATTAGTGGATCAGAGGATCTATTCTAAAGGCTCTCTCTATATAAGAAGCCTATCATGTATTGTTGATTATATACATTGGAATAGATTGAGTATTGTCCATCTTATGCCTCTCTCATGGTGCTTCGATCCTCCTTGATCATCTTGCTCTTCATACATTAGAGTAGTCTTAGCACAATCCCTCACTTTCACATGGTATCAGAGCAGGTTTAGCTAAGCCTAGATTATTTTTAGGGTGATTAAGAGTCCTTTGTGAGCATTCTCCTTGAGAGCTTCATGAGAGTTCTCATCATTTCTATTCTTGTGAGAAAGATATCTTAGAGTCCATTTTCTCCTTAAGGAGAGAGAGAGAGACAAGTCTATCCTATCCTAGTTTGAGAGAGAAAGGTTACTCTTTGAGTCTTTACCACCTTCTTCTAACTCCTGCATCGTCTCACTTTGATGGTTGTGTGCCCTTCCAATGCCTAGGTTGGTAGTGTTGAGTCCTGGCGATGAGCTTTTTGATGTCTCTTCTTGATCTTCCAGTCATGTAAGCGGGGGTAGTATCCTAGTAAATGAAGGCTACATGAGCCCTTGAAGGTTATGTTTGGAGCTTCGCATGGTTGCCCACCTCAATGCAGCGAGTATCATTGAAGATGTCGTGAGAGTTAGAGCAATAGGGAAGTTGCCAAAGGAGCTGGTGTTGATGGATTTGAAGTGGTGCTGTGGCGACTGAGCCTGCTAGAGCATGGAGATCAAACGACCTTCTCTTAATAGGCTTTTCCATCGTCGAGATTTTTGGGAAGATCACTCTAGAAATTGGAGTCTACTTCCAAAAATATAACAACTAAGGTGATCATCGAGCCTGTTTCAACATAGGATTTTGCACACATAGGCAAGAAGCTTCACAAGCTTGTCAAGCCCCTATGAAGGGGAGACCCTGTGAAGAGCCTTAGTGCACATTCCTCTGCACTGTCCTTTTCACCCTTTCGATGATGGCTAGCTACCAACCACAGGGCATAATAGCTACAGAAGAAATCAACGTCGTTCTCTGTTTCCCTACAAATCCAAGGTTCAAACCTTAGGCCATGTGGAAATGCCATGTGGCAGATAAGATAGTCAACCATAGTAGCCATGGTTAAGTTATGTGGTTAGTTAGGCATAGAGCTCTTGGTAGGCACACTTTGGAATTTGCATATGAATCCTTGTGCCACATCATCAAAGGCCTCTTCTTCATAAAAACTTTGATAGGCCGTAACTTTCAATCTAGAAAGAATTTGCATGTGCTCCAAAAAGAAAAAATAATCAATTTTTTGAGCTCTACATGCCTGTCAATATATTAAAGGCTAAGGTATGGTATATGAATGTATTAAAGTAGCCAATCTAGGATGTGGACTACATGATGTGAGGATGTGTATCAAGGACATCCACAAGGAGAGATGTGGATCAGAGTATCCCACAAGTGTTGACTATTTTAAAGGCTCTCTATATAAGAAGCCTATCATGTGATTATATACATTGGAATAGATTGAGTATTGTCCATCTTATGTCTCTCATGGTGCTTCGATCCTCCTTGATCATCTTGCTCTTCATATATTAGAGTAGGCTTAGCACAATCCCTCACTTTCACAAGGGTTTGCCTCTATGACCCTAGAGGTATGGTGCAATTTACACCATCCTCAACACCCCTCATAAATTGCATTGGTAAGTAAGAGGGTGTGTGTATAAGACCTTTTTGTGGATATCGTTTGGTGCATATGATAGCATCTAAAACTGAAAACAAAATTGAAAGAAATCAGAGTAGTATGTTTGTGTGTGAGCACAATAACTACATAGCAGCAGAAGCATGCACAATGAGTACAACTTACGATCTTGTACATAATGTGCATTTTCCCCTCATAAGTTATGAGTCATCCTTTGCCTTTGGGAATAAAACCCAGAAGATAGGACGAAAAAAAGAGGAAGAAAATATGTAGAGAGTGAAGTCCACCTGGATCAAAGACTGATTGATCGAGCGAAAGATGACTATGTAGAGAACTATTTGTATGGTTGTGTGCTAAACATGTCAAGGTTAAACATGTCATTTGTCACCATGGACTGTGCAACTACTGCTCTATAGAAGAGGCATCCAAATTTGAGGCTAGTTGATGTAGCGATGGAGAAAGAATCCGGTAGGTTGTGACATACGAGGTGTCACCAACCCAAAAGAATGGACAACAATGATGGAGGTATGCTGCAGTATAGTAATCTTTGTCATATGATGTGGCACCGAAGAAGACCGCATAGTTGATGTGGACAGAGTGATCCAGGGGCTAAAAATATGGGGCCGAAGATGCAAGTAGGATCTGCTGCTCTACTGATGAAGAGGCCTGTACAAATGACAAGGTATGACAACCTGTTGAGCCTGTATTCCCAACTATCATGCATTGAAGGTGATCTGATGTGTGCATGGCTAAACATCCATCAGCATGGGATGTAGCATTTGTCATAGGCTCATCAAGAAGGAGCTAACAGTATAAAGGCCTAGAAGTTTGAAATACAATTGAGAAAACATAATATGTACCTAAGGCAAATGAGGTGCTAAATGCTGATGTCAAGACCGATCTATAGTCATGGACCCAACCACTGATTTGCATTAAATAAGGACTATATACTACAGCCATAAGTGCATGTTGAAACACTGGGTATTCCCAGGTTGCTATGGCTGCACTTGAGATGATGTCCACTACATTAGAGTAGGACCATACTGATGCATAAATATCCTCGTGCTAAGGAATAATCTGCTGATCGGAGGTGGTGATCATTGGATCCAAGGGTTGTGCAATGTAGCATGACTGAGCCGACGCTATAATGTCTTGTAGATTTATGTGCTGATATGTACTGCTCATGGAGACTGTGTCCAAAGTATGCTCTATGTCAAAGGTGAAAGAATCAATGATGGATGCTGGAATGAAGTCACTTGAAGAGCTAAATGTGATGTGGCATAAATCTCTGCATGTGGTAGAAGATGTGAGTGCCTCGTACTGAGGACGTAACTACTAAAAAACTACATGATCACTGAACTCATGCTGAGTATCTGCACCTATGGCAAAGGATGGAGTCGGATCCATGCATGAAGATGATGGCTATGCATCACTGGAATCAGAATGTGCTGATGTAGATGGGACTATTTGTATTGAGGGCTTATTGTCAAATATGCCTCATGTTGAGGGCTTACTGAGAGATTGCATGATCAAAAACTGTGGGTTGATTTATGCTAACATGTGGGACATCTATGTCCAATTGCTCAAGACCAATGAGGCTCGAGTCATTGTCATAAACTTGTACATATCGTGTGGCAATGGTCTAAGTAGGCTCTCTTTCCACTCATGGATCTCATTCGGAGTCATGACTAGTATATCATCAACTACATGATGTGAATAGCTCCATGCTTGAGGTAGCGGTCTAGTGCTCGCTTACTCATGTACCAAGACGAGAGTGTTTAACCACGAGAACACTATATGAGAGCTATGACTAGGGGCTTACATTAAACTATCAAGTGTGAATCAAGTCATGTTATGGACGAACAACCGTGAGCCAAGGATCGAGCTTGTAGTGAAATGATGACAATGGCATGTCAGAAGTAGCCAAGAGGGTGTACAATACTGATGTATGTGTGCAAGAACCAATGCCAAAGAATAGTCAATAATGTGTGACTTTGCATGGGTGGCATGTGTGTGCGAGATGTGTGCAAGATGTGCAACAATTCTGAATCTGAGGAAGATCACTCTGCCAAGTGTCACACCTATGTGATGAGCTACTAAATGCTCCAAGAGAATTGAAATGGTGTCAGATGTGTGAATGTGTACACCGATGATAGATCTACTTGGACTGACGTGCCAGTGGGAATTATTCAGGTAATGCTGCAATGGCTAACTTGGCTTGGTGGAGTTGGATCTCCTCTATGGTGGTGCTAGTCTATACTAGACTACACAATGATGCATCAAATGTAGGAAAATAATTTTATCTTAATTCATTTTAAGTGTTGGGTAAGCTGTAGTGGATGAGGAGGTGGCTCCAATAATCAAGATGGGATTATGATGACCTTTAAAAAGTAAAATGGCATATGTGATATGCACAGTGTGTAGAGCACATTCTTGAAATCATTTTTGCTTTTGGATCACCTCTTCCACTTGGATCAAAAATTATGGCTCCTGAAAAGATGGCCAATTTTGATCCCAAGAGGGTGATCAAAAGTAGGAGGTGGATGGAGGGCGATGTGGCAATGGAGATCACATTCCAAATTGACTATGTGCCTATGAAGAGGCAACTGTGCTTGGCTAGCATTTAGCCACATGGTAGTGTTGATTGGGCATGCTAATTGTGTTGTTGACTGGGTAGCTGAGGTGTCCCTACTTAGGTGGCAAGAGACACATGGCCAATGATGTGGTACTTGGGGCCTTCACTGCTGATCTAGAAGATGGGTGTTGAGGTGGCACCATGATGTCGTGTCACAATCTCCTACATGGTAGATGATGTGGCAAGGTCTCATGGGTTATTGACATGGGAACCGCTGTGATGATTTGGCATTGAGGTGTGCTGATGTGGCAGTGCAAGGTATTGATGTGGCCTACATGATGTGGCAAGATAAGCCTAATGATGTGGCAGTGCCATGTTAGCCAATGTTGTGGCACCTTGCCCCTGGTGCTGACATGGCTGATAAGGTAGGCTATGCCATTAGGCAATTGCGGGTTGAATGGAATCTTAAATATTTTGATGGAATATTTGAATTTAGTCTTGAAGGAGAAATCTTTAGTTAGATTGGAGCTGGCTACGCCACTCAAGCAAGGTCACATCTGAATGTGAAAGAGGCAAGGATGATGCTAAGGTGAGCTCGAGGTGTAGGCCCGTTGGATGAAGGTGCTAGCTATGTACTCATTTGTCCCATTGGATGAAAGTGTTGGCTGCTCTTAGTGATATAGGGATGAATGTGTCGTGAGCTATGTTGAGTCACATGCGTTGGGACACAGGTGATGGAGCCATGGAGATATGGCACTTCGTACATGGTTGCCCCATTTGGAGCTATGAGCATTGTTGGAGCTACTCATATGAGTCGCTTGTTGCTATGGCTTAGTTCATCATGTTGCTGATGGTGGAGGGGTTGGAGCAGGCATTGATGCTATGCTGAAGGTCAAGTAAGGAGCAGTTGTGTTGCTACCCTATTGTCGGGAGTCTTGATGTTGGTAGTTGGCCTATAGAGGCTAGCCAGGTGCCATGTTTGTTGTTGTAGAAGACTCATTGTAGGAGTTGAGGCTTGTTGAGGAAATGCAAGTTGGCACTCGTTTTTGTTGCCTTGCTTGGAGACTGTCATTGGAGTCACCTTTAGAGAGACTCAATGGAGCCGTGTGGATGTAGGTAGTGCTACCTAGGTTGGGAGTCGATGTAGAGTTTGTTTTCTATCAGGAGCCGAGGCATTGTTGTTGCTAGAGTGGATTCGCCTGGTGATCTACTGTAGGCTTTGGAGTCAAGGAAAGCACACCTAGGTAGTTGAAAATGCCCACTTTGAAGCTTGCTTGTAGCTCAGGTGCAAATCACCTTTGTTTTCTTTGAAATAGCAAGTTGTAGATGTCATGTGCTACACTCAAAAGTGAACTATATCGTTTTGTCTCTCTTTTAAAAGGATGGACTCGCATAACCCCAGAGGAACCAAACAAACAAATCACTCAAAATGGTGTAGAAGAAGCTCCAAATGATAGAATTGAAAGCTTTTTGATCCAAAACAAAGATGGAGAAGAGACCAACAAGAAGAGCTGCAAAGAATGAGAAGATGCCTAGGATAGAGGGCTTACACCTTGACTAAAGCAAGGTCTTAACTCTCTCTCAATGAAAAATTTCTCTCAAAGAAGTATGCCTTGCAGAAGGAGGGCTTGACACTCATTAAGGGAGTGGGAGCACCATCAGCTTTGACACCATGATAGCGAAAGTGAAAAAGGGAGAGAGAGAGGAGGGCACATGATATAGCTACCTATACACTAAGTTGTATTAAACATGAACATGATGATATACACCTTAGGGTTAGGGTTAGGGTTTTTGCCCCTATTGCCCTAGAGGTATAGTGCAATTTACACCATCGTCAACAAATATGAGCTATATAACTCATACCTTATCTAAACTTTCAAGCATACAATAAGAATTATATTGCTCGTATTTTGTGTTATGTACATTATCTTTGCTATATAGCAGTTAATCTATTCTTTCAAACCTACTGAATGAGCTATATATCTCCTTGGGGGGTGCACACTATGAAATCCTAGGTATCACATGCGTTCAAGGGGTATTTAAAAAACCCCTCAACTAGAATTTCCCCCCGAATAAAACCACCCCTCTTTACTTATAAACTGGTGGAATTTTTTTCTTAAGTTGAATTAAAAACCCCCTCTTGTTATTATAAATCTGTTAAATTTTTTTCAAAAGTGGAATTAAAATACCCCTCCTCTTGAATGCACGTGGTACACTAAAATTTTGGGAGGTGAACCCCCTGAGTATATCTCATGCTATGTTCTACGTATATTATCCCAACTATAAAGCACTAATATAGTCGTTCAAGAAAATATATGAGCTATATAGCTCATGTTGTGTGCTATGTACATTATCTCTACTATATAACACTTTCTATTCTGTTAATTTTTTTTCAAAAGTGGAATTAAAATACCCCTCCTCTTAAATGCACGTGGTACACTAAAATTTTGGGAGGTGAACCCCCCGAG
Source organism: Dipteris shenzhenensis (assembly GCF_047967505.1). Taxonomy (NCBI): domain Eukaryota; kingdom Viridiplantae; phylum Streptophyta; class Polypodiopsida; order Gleicheniales; family Dipteridaceae; genus Dipteris; species Dipteris shenzhenensis. Next base: position 39,975,216 of record NC_141603.1, read on the forward strand.
TATATCTCATGCTATGTTCTACATACATTATCCCTACTATAAAGCACTAATATAGTCGTTCAAGAAAACATATGAGCTATATAGCTCATGTTGTGTGCTATGTACATTATCTCTACTATATAACACTTTCTATTCTGTCAAGCCTATTGAATGACCTATATAGCTCATGCTATGTGTTGTACATCATCTGTGCTATATAGTACTTAATCTAATATTTCAAGAATTTAGTGTGAGCTATGTAGCACAGATCATGATATATAGCATGTTCTAACTCGGCTATGTAGCATGATAGCATGTGCAGTGGTGCAACACAATCTATGCAATTTATATCTACTATATAGCAAGTGATATGCAACACAATCCATAGCACATAACACATATAATGTGATTTTGGTATGCTACACAGCTCACTAATTTTGCTACAAGACACTTAAGTATCATTGCACAAGGTTGATTAAATGCATAACTTGTGCTAATACGCTGATATGTTGTGTATGTTTGGAGGTTTTGGAAAGTTTTAATATTTTGTACATATTTGCAAGTCATACTTTTAGAAATAGAGAGGATGATTGAGGAGGCACACGCCCACATGGATTTTAGCTTGTAGTCAAAGTCCAAACCCCTAGTAGCCATTTATCAACATCCACTAATCCTTGAGGGTGTGGGTGGTTTATCTATGAAGGTTAGTGAGATGACATCCACTGCTCGATCTGCGGCTTCTCTTTTGATACTCAGTCATTTGAGGTGTTTGGATTACAATGTAGTCACATGTATCACTGTCTATAATTTGCGCCATAGCAACAAAAATTGGTACATGTGTATATGGCATGTGTAGGGAGTAGAATTTTGAAAGCACCAAATTTATTCTTGGCATTCCAACTTCCTATAGATTTGGTATGTTTTAAATTATATGTGGCTTTTTCATCATAGCGAGTTGGTTGTTAAATGATTGAAGGTTTGTTGTGTTCATGTGAAGACGACCGACTTGGTGCTAGTTTGTGTTCTCCCAATGACAAGCATGTGACACCTATTTTTAGTGTGTATTACTATGAATATCCTCAATTGATTCTGTTTTTACATTCTTATATGATAGTACTTATTAATTTTGTAATACAAACATTTATTTTATTAATTTTGGACTTGTCAATGTAAAATTCATTTTAACATATACTTTTGGACTAGTTTCTAGATAAAATTTAAGAAAAAACCCAATCTTCAAAGCACAGATGAAAACATAAAAACAAGCAATTTTTTAGAGATTTTAAAGGAGATGAGACTAAAATTATAAAATTTGATGTGACACAAATAAGTTACACAAAAAAATAAGATTCAATAGTTGTAAACTCTCTTAACATTTATAATGGTGTTAACAAACACCTTCAAAAGTTATAATATTAAGCAAACTCTCACAATATTTATAAAGGTGTTAACAAACACCAAAAGTTACAATAATCCTCTCACTAAAAGGAATTAATATTTGCTCTTGATATCCTAGATTCAACCCATTCAAGGGCTGAGTTCATCTCATCATCATCAATGTAGTTAAAACTACATAAGAGAAGTAAGGAATTATAAATTTTCTCCTGTATAGCACTTTCTTGATTTTGTATGGCTTGCGCTTCATGGGGTGGAAATCTCCCATAATGAGCCACATGCGAAGTAACCTCACTTAGATCGTATGTTAGCTCTCTCCTATATGAATGTAATCTATCTATTTCGCTAGTAGATCTACTTATTTTTCCTCTCTCCTCTTTCTCTAGGTGCTTCAGAGTAGCAAACTCGTCCTTTTCATCCTTGGTTAATGGAGCTCGCTTTCTCTTTCTATGCTCCCTCTTCGCCTCATTCTCGCCAATCCACCATTCTTTGTTGATGCTAATGGCTTGCTCCACGGAATCGATGACTTCAAAATGATCCATGGATCTTTAAGCTACGTGGACCATAGGAACAAAAGATAGTGAGGGAGTAAGGTGGTGGTACCAGGAAGAATAGTTTGAGAGTAAGGCTATGAGATGAGTGCAAGAATGATAATGGGAGTAGACTCGAGTTCCAGAGTAAGGCTGCGGGCAAGATGGAAGGAGTAAGCTTGAGGAGAGGAGGAAGGTAATGAGAGCAAAGTGGAAGAAGTGTTTGGTTGTAAGACTACAGGGGCAAGATGGAAGGAGTAAGCTTGAGGAGAGGAGGAAGGTAACGAGAGCAAAGTGGAAGAAGTGTTTTGATGTAAGGCTGCTGGCAAGATGGAAGGAGTAAGCTTGAGGAGCAGAGGAAGGTAACGAGAGCAAAGTGGAAGAAGTATTTTGCTGTAGGGCTACTAGCAAGGTGGAAGGAGCAAGCTTGAGGAGAGGATGAAGGTAATGAGAGCAAAGCGAAAGAAGTGTTTGGCTGTAAAGCTGCGGGTGAGATGTAGAAGACGAATGGCTAGAGAGGGATTTATAGAACTGCAAACACATAATGTGAGATGGAAGATTTAGAATAAAGAATGGGAGAGGCTGAGATGTCGCTAAGATGATGGTTGGAGAACGCTAGACTACTAGATTGTGTGAAGTAACAGATGCAAGATTGTGATGTGAGACATATGAGATGGTAGATTTTGAGTACATTGAAATCTATAAAATAAAGTGATGGAACACAAGAATAATATAATTATTAGATTCTTATCATGAGATATTTATTTTATAGAATAAGTTAGACTTGCAAATGCAAGATTGTAATGTGAGACATGTGAGATGATAGATTTTGAGTACATTGAAATCTATAAAATAAAGTGATGGAACACAAGAATGATATAGTTATTAGATTCTCATCATGAGATATTTATTGTATATAATAAGTTAGACTTTGAATAAAGTGAAACCAATTAAATAAATTTAGAGAGGTAAGTTGTTGATTGAGTGAAGTAAAAGATGCAAGATTGTAATGTGAGAGACATATGAGATGATAGATTTTGAATACATTTAAATCTATGAAATAAAGTGATTGAAGACAAGAATAATATAATTATCACACTCCCTTCTTTCATCCATCCTAGTCCTTCTACAAGCACATTCTTCTTTCATCACTCTTAATTTATCATCTCCCCACCTAGTCCTTCTACAAGCACATTCTTCTTTCATCACTCTTAATTTATCATCTCCCCACCCACTATGGATGTCCTTGGCATCATCACAGACATGGAGTCTGGAATCAACATTCGCAAACAATGGATTGCTAACCAAGGAGCAAGGAGAGATGCAAAAATTCGACAAGGCTCTCCATTGACATGGATGGAGAGAGAGGAATTCGATGCACAGAGGCGGATAGAGAGGGAGGAGTCTCAGAAGATAGGAGAGAGCAAAAGACTTTTACAATGTAATATAAAAGAACGGCAAGATCTCTTAGACTTTATAAGCAGCCTATGTTATCATAGCACTCGGTATGGCCGATTTGATGTAGATGCTGCAAGAACAATAAGGGCCTCCCAAAGAGATTATAAAGAAACAATCTGTGATTGCTTGAATTTCTTCCTTCATTGTAATTATGTTGAGGATCTGGACATAGAGTCCGTGGAAGATTGGGTTGTTGAGAAGATAAGAGATACTAACGATGAGATCTTCTAGTGTGGTCTCAGCCTGTGTGGCCTGTAATAGTCGTTAATCTTATTTTGTATTCTCTGCAACAAGCCTGGTAGGGCTGAGCAGATCATATTAGAATTGCTAATACAATTTATTTTTGAGTAGCAAATTCTCATGAAGTGTGGCTCTTATGACTCTAAATGTTATAAACTTTGACCCTATAGCATTATTTGAGTAATCTTATTGTTTTGAGTTGCAAATTCTCATCAAGTGTATCCATGATAAATGTCCCTTATATATCCATGAGAGAATGCCCCTTATGTATTCACATATCTAATAAAATCAACCAAAATAACATTGTGAATGAAGGAAAACAAGTCACACATTTAATATGTATCCATGATAAATGCCCATTATGTATTAACACATTTAATAAAATCAACCAAAATAACATTATGAGCAACAAAATCACAAATACAAAGTTTTGTGACTTTGCACTTTTACATGCATCACTTGCCAATAAAGTTTTTTCTACTTTTAAAAAAAAACTCATGTACATGCTAAACCCCATCATAAAGCTTCACAATGAAGCGGATTTTGATGCTTGTAGTGGACTCCGTTGTGATGCTTTGGAAGTAGACTCTAACTCTCGAGGCTTTGATGCTTTAGGTGTATATGGACTCTTCCTTTGGGCATAGAATTTGTCTACTTCCAAGTGTGGACTTGTGATTCTCTGGGCATATATTGAATCTCTGCTTTTGAGTGTGGGGTACATGGTGATTCCTTGGGCATAGACTCCTCAGGAGGGTGTGATGCCGACGACATAGAATGAGTCTCTACTTCCACTCGTGGACTTTGCTGGATGCTTTGGGCATAGACTCCCCAAAATGGTGTGATTCTTCGACTATAGATTGAGTCTCTGTCTCTGCGAGTGGACTCCCTTCTAGTGCTTTGAGTTTATACTCCTCGGGGGTATGTTGAATCTCTACTTTTGCAGCAGCTAGACTCGATTGTGATGCTTCGGGAGTAGACTCCTTTAAAGGATGTGATGGATTGGGAGTGTACTGAGTCTCTACTTGCTCGAGAGTCTTTGATGCAAACTTGGGTGTCTGAATTACTTTAATTAGAGATTGAGCAATTATGAATCAAATGGTATGAGCCACAAATGTATATAGTTCTGCATCGAAATATGTAGACATTGAGGATTGTGAGCCCTTCGCATCAAAATTTTCATCAAGGAGAAACTTGCAGTTGTAGCACACTCTCCACCTATAGCTGTATGGATCATTTTGCTCTACAACCTCGCATCGTTGTAAGTCCATTGCTTCCTGCAAGTCACCATCATAGTTTGTGACTTGTTCAATTGCACTTATTAATCTTGATGTGGACCTATCCATCATAACATACAAGGGAATGAATAAGTGCATCGCAAAAGATACATACCATGAAAGTTACAATGCACTAAGAGTAAGTGTACCATGAAAGTCACAATGCACTAAGAGTATACTTACGCTAACACAATGCCATGATATCTTGACATTGAATTGGCAAAATAGCATTTATTGGCTTGTAGGTCCAAAGCTACCAAACTCCAATGTTTCCAGCATGGCCAATTAAGAATCTTTATTATTTGACTTCATCTTACATCTTGCAAAAAGTAAATATGAGGTTGTAGCATCACTTACGTCTCATTATATGGAAAAATGATAACTCGTACGTTGTCCATATTGAGAGTTTGTAGCTAGATGCAGATATCTTCTATTGACTTTTTATTATTATCGAGCCATGTAGAAAGTAGGGAATCTACGACAAATAAACTCTTTGCAAAATTTGTAGGAAACCAAGATATCATTATACTGCATCAAAAAATAACCAAACATTAGCTCATTAGATTTAATCAATATATAAATACTAGGCCAAGATAAAGTTTGTATCAAACCTGAGGGCGACCATTATAACTTTATCATTAACCTCTTTCCCTCGATATCTTAGGATTTGAAACTCTTCTACACCAAATGATAGATACTGAGGTCGTTGTCCAATCACAACTTGAATATCAAAGTTGCTTCCTATTTCTTGTAGCTTAGACAAATCTTCAGAATTTTTTAGCGTGAATTGTGCCATCATCATATGCTTTGAGTTCCCATACAAGCGATGTAGTTGACTCTCTATATTAGGAAAGTCTTTTGGTGATCCTTTTATTGTCATAAATATTTCACTTTCAGTTTCTCCAGCAACCACCATATCAATTAAACTTGAAGGAAATATTGTGGCCTTCCTAACTTCAGATCCACGTGAACTCATTTCTTCTTCCTTCCTCTCTACCGTTTGTAAAAAATACAAAAGCTTGTGAGATTGATAGGTTATAATTAAATGTAATGCTTGTAAAAGAAAAGTAAAGGGTCATACCGAGATATGTGTCTGTGATTTTTTTGCATAATCTTGTGAGCCAGGAAGATCATCCAAGTCATCATCTGCAATCATCTATGCATCACCTTCGTCTTTATCCTGGGAGCCATCAAGATCTTCCATGTCATCATCTCCAATCCTCTTGTGTTCCATCTCTTTCTCATAGCCGATAGTTAGATGAGCTTGTAGGTAGGCTCTTGTTTAGACCTCTTGATAAGATAAGGTTGTGAACACTTCACAAAAATATCCAAATATGGGCTCTTTGGTTTACTAATTCCCACAACCATGCTACAAGTTATATCTTTCTTAGAGAAGCTTGCATTCCATGGCTCCTCATTTTGATCCATATCTTTCCTCGACATCATCAAATGTAGCTAAGTTGAAACCAAACTTTTCTTCTCATGTGCATGTGTGTCAACTTCCCTTCAAAGTTATCAAGGGCATACTCTTTCCCATTGAAATGTAAGGTGGTGCTAGAGACAAAAGCTTTAATCTCTTAAGAGTGCTCCATAATAGTTGAAAACCCTACATGAAAAATAATTCACAAGACTTTAGATACAATGCTTCAATAAAATAGCCAATAAGGCTTTAAAGTACAAACCGAAAGACAATATATTTTGCCCATCATACTGTAATGTGCCCAAGCTAAAAGACAATGCATTTTGCCCATCATACTGTAATGTGTCCACTGATACAATTATGTGTGTGTCCATTTAACAAAATCTTTGAATGGATGATCAAAAATAGCCTCAAAGGCTTTACAAGGCTCAATATATATACATAAATTAAAAAATAATAGCCAATAAGGCTTTACAATGAGATGAGAAAAAATAAAATTATGATGTGTCCATCATTAACAATTACATTGTGTCCACTGAAACTCTGCCCACTGAAACTTTGACTCTAATATGTCATCTGTCATCTGAAACTTTGCTCATAGGGTTGTGTTATGAGTATGAAACCGCATGTGAATGTAGGACTGACGCGATTAGGAACTAGTCGGGAATTTTTGAGCATGGCTTTGATTGGTTGTTTTGGAGTTCTCTCCTCTATGGATAAACTAATCTATGCTAATCTAAGCTATACCAACCGTCGAATCAAAGAAAAATGCAAGAAATAATTTCTTTTTCATATTCATTTTAATAGGTTACCTACAAGACAAGAGTTATAAACATATTTTAATTCTTTTCATATATAATTAAAGTATATTTAATTTAGCAAAATATTTTAAACTAAATAAATATACATTTAATCTAAAATGAATTCAAAATTAAAGATTAAATGAAAATTACAAACTAATGAAATAGGGATTATGTAAACACATAAATTATGAACTAAGGTAAAATAATTAAAAATAAAATGGTGAAATAATAGACATAAAAAAAATCCTTCTTTTTTTTTCTCTTATATATATATATATATATATAGCAAAACATTTTAAATTAAATTAAATATACATTTAATCTAAAATGAATTAAAATTTAAAAATATAAATACATTATCTAATATAAACTTAAATTTTAAAATATAAAAAATATATATATATTAAATTCATTAATTTTGATTTAAACTAAAAAAATATACAAACTAATGAAAAAAAATTTATGTAAACACATAGGTTATAAACTAAGATAAAATAATTAAAAATAAAATGGTGAAATGGTAGACATCCAAAACAATCCTTCATTTTTTTGTCTTATATATATATATATATATATATATGTATGTATGTATGTATGTATGTATGTATGTATGTATGTATGTATGTATGTATGTATGTATGCATGTATGTATGTATGCATACATATATATATATATATATGTATGTATGTATGCATGTATGTATGTATGCATACATATATATATATACATACATATGCATATATATATACATTTTAATAAGTTATCTTCAATATTTTCAAATAAATTAAATATATTCAGTTAATTTAAACCCTCCCTCTCCCCTTTACGCTGAATTAACTAATAACTAATTAACTAACTATCTAATCAACAAATTAAATTAGCTAATTAATTTACTAACCCGCTCCCTATAATCCCTCCCCTTATTCCCTGGATGCCGTGGCTGCCAAGGAATAAGGGGAGGGGGTTTACTAACTAATTAACTAATAACTAAATAATTAGCTAATTAATAAATTAACTAATTAATTTACAAAGCCCCTCCTTTATAACCCCTCCCCTTATTCCTTGGCGGTCGCCAAGGAATAAGGGAAGGGGATCCCTCCTTCCCTCATCCCCTCCATTCGTCACACCCCATCCCTCTCCTTCCATCGCGTTGCCGTCCCTCCATCGTTGCGCCTTCCATTCGCATCCCATCCCTCTCTTCTGTCGCGTTTGCGATGAAGATTCGGGTGGGGCAACGGAAGTTTGGGAGGTCGACGCAAGTTTGGGGGGTGATTGGGAGATTAAGTGGTGGGGATTAAGGGGTGGGGAGAAAGGGATAAAGGCAGTGTTGCGATTAAGGGGTGGGGAGAAAGGGGAGGAGAGAGGAAAATCAATACCTGTTAGGGTCAACGACGATGGATTAGGGGAGGAGGAGATTAGGAGAAGAAGAGGAGAGGAAAATGAGAATTGAAATGAGAAGGATTCAAATTTCTAGAGAGTTTAGGAGAAAATTTGCCCGGGAGATTTAATTTGAAGTGTATACAAAAAGTGCGAGAGGATTTGAATTTAAACTACAAACAAAAGAGCCGACATTCTCTTAAACAAAAAACCCGACATTCTCCTAAACATTCTTCCATCATATATTCTTTCATCCTTTCCTCACTAAACACACACGACATTCTCTTTCCCAAGATCTCTTACTGACAATAGTACACTGGTAAGAGATCTTTTCGACACTCTTTCTCTCTTGTATTTTTTAAGCGTATGACACTTCTACTTGGCTCCCCATCCCAATTTCTTCTCACCTCCTTCTCTCGTACTTCTACTTGGCTCCCCATCCCAATTTCTTCCCACCTCTTTCTCTCCCTCCATCCCACTCCCGAATGTCCGTCAATCAAAATTTTCATTGTCGTTCAAATGTCTGTCGCCCGCCACAACATCGATTTCCCATCATCCCCCACCATAGCATTGATTTTCCATCGTTGCCTACCACATCGCTTGCATTGCCCATTACATTCAAAATTATATGTTCAAAACTTTATGTTCAAAAATTATACGTTCAAAATTTCTTTCGTTCGCCACATCGCTAACCATCATCGTGACCTATGCCCTCGCTATCGCCATTGCCCGCCATCATCGTCACCCTTGCTCCCCATTGCCCACCATTACCATCGCCCCCATCGCCTTCGCCCGCCATTGATCACTCGATGGAGCCATTACCTATCCCCTCCCCTTATTCCCTGGCAGTTGTGGCCGCCAGGGAATAAGGGGAGATGGTTTCCAAACCCCCTTCCAAACCCCGGCCACCAGGGAATAAGGGAAGGGGATCCCTCCTTCCGTCGCACCCCATCCCTCTCCTTCCATCGCATTTCCATCCCTCTATTGTTGCGCCTTCCGTTCGCGTCCCATCCCTCTCTTCCATCGTGTTCCCATCCCTTCCATTGTGCTCCCTCCCTCCGTCGTTGCCCCTCATCCTTCCATCACGTTCCCGTCTTGTCTCTCCTTCCCATCTCTTTCTTTACATCCTTTCTTTCTCTTCTCTTGCTTCTTCTGCCGGCCATGGCCTCCCTCTCCTTCTCAAAAAGATTTGTTTCCCTCTCCCTTCTCTCTCAATTTCAGTTTCTTAAATATTTCACAAAAAGAAACATGAATATAAATTCTTCATACCTGACTAAGCTAGTTGAAGGTTTTGTAGATAGGATGTAGACCCTCCTTGATTCTTCCTCTTGCTCCTTCTTGCTCCAATTGATTGAGATAAGAATGAATGAAGAGAAGAAGACCTTTTTATACTTCTTTAGGGCAAATTAAGATTTTCCTTTTCTGCCCTTCTCTTTTCTTTTTCCTTTTCTTTCTTTTCACTAATCTTTTTCTTTTTCCCTTCCTTTCACCCTTCTCTTTCTTTCATATTAAGCACAATTGTTTTCGAGTAATTATAGTCAATTATTTTCATAATAAACATGCCTTTTTTGAAACTACTAACCTCACAAATAGTTTTCTAGAGTCATCCTTCTCTTTCTTTTGAATAATAAATATCCTACTAAGCACAAATGATTTCATAATTATTAGACTCAATTATTTTCATAATAAATACGAGTTTTTTGAAACTACTAACCTCACAAATACTTTCTAATATCAATTCTTACTCAAAATCGGCTATCCATTGAATCACTTTTTTTTATAAAACTACTAATCTCACAAACTCTTAGGTGTGTTATCCAAACAAGTACTTATCAGATGGGGGGTGCCACTTTGCACCCAAGTCAATACCACCTAGGTTGAGGTTCATGCAAAGTATTGTGTCCATCAGGTAAGCTTTGCATTGTTGATCAAGCATTAAACACCGTTTTTTGCTCAGTGTGATGCACATTCGTAAAAAAATACGCTCCTAAGTGTGTTATCCGAACAAGTACTTATCAAATGGGCGGGCCACATTACATGCAACTCAATACCACCTAGGTTGAGGTGTGTACAAAATATTGTGCCCATCGGATATGCTTTGCATGGTTGATCATGCATTATGTGCCGTTTTCCCCCTAGTGTTATGCACAACCGTAAAAAAATGCACTCTCAAGTGTGTTATGCGAACAAGTACTTATGAGATGGGTGCGCCACTTTGCATGCAAGTAAATACCACCTATGTTGAGGCACGTGCAAAGTATTGTGCCCATTGGATAGGATTTTCATTGTCGATCAAGCATTAAACACTGTTTTTGTCTTAGTGTGATGCACATCCCTAAATAAACACGCTCCTAAGTGTGTTATCCAAACAAGTACTTATCGGATGGGCACGCCACATTGCATGCAACTCAATAACACCTATATTGAGGTGCCTACAGATTATTATGCCCATCGGATATGCTATGCATGGTCAATCATGCATTATACACTGTTTTTTCCCAAGTGTTATGCACAACCGTAAAAAAACATGCTCCCAGGTGTGTTATCTGAAAACGTACTTATGGGATGGGTGCGCCAATTTTCATGCAGGTAGATACCACCTGGATAGAGTCCTCTGCAAAGTATTGTGCCCATCGGATATGCTTTGCATGGTCGACCATGCATTATGCACCGTTTTCCCCTTGGATATGATTTGCATGCTCGATCACACATTATACATGGTTTTTCTCCTAGTGTTATGCACCATCGTTAAAAAATGTGCTCCCAGGTGTGTTATCTGAAAAATTACTTATGGAATGGGCGTGCCACTTTGCATGCAGGTAAATACCACCTGAATAGAGGCCTATGCAAAGTATTGTGCCCATCAGATATGATTTGCATGGTTGACCAAGCATTAAACACCGTTTTTGCCTCAGTGTGATTCACATCCATAAAAAAACACGCTTCTAGGTGTGTTATTCCAACAAGTACTTATCGAATGGGCACCCCACATTGCATGAAACTCAATACCATCTACCATTTTTGCCTCACTGTGATGCACATTCGTCAAAAAACACGCTCCCAAGTGTGTTATCCAAACAAGTACTTATCGGATGGGTGGGACACTTTGCACCCAAGTAAATAACATCTAGGTTGATGTGCGTGCAAAGTATTGTGTCCATCCGAATGATTTTCATGCTCGATCACACATTATACATCGTTTTCCTCCTAGTGTTATGCATCACTATAAAAAAATGTGCTCCTAGGTGTGTTATCTGAACAAGTACTTATGGGATGGGCATGCCACTTTGCATGTAGATCAATAACACTTGAATAGAGGCCTGTACAAAGTATTGAACCAATCAAATATGATTTACATGGTCGACCAAGCATTAAACTCCATTTTTGCCTACGCACAAGCATAAAAAAAGATTGTTCTAGGTGTGTTATTCCAACAAGTACTTATCGGATTGGTGTGCCACATCGCATGTAACTCAATACCACCTAGGTTAAGGTGCATGCAAATTATTGTGCCCATCGAATATGCTTTGCATGCTCAATCACGTATTATGCTTTGTTTTTTCCCTACTGTTATGCACAACCATTAAAAAATGTGCTCCCAAGTGTGTTATGCGAATAAGAACTTATGGGATGGGAGTGTCACTTTGCATGCAAGTAAATAGCACCTAAATTGAGGTATGTCCAAAGTATTGTGCCCATCAGATAGGCTTTGCATTGTCGATCAAGCATTAAACAACGTTGTTGGCTTAGTGTGATTCACATCCTTAAAAAAACACGCTCCTAAGTGTGTTATTCCAACAAGTACTCATTGGATAGGCACAACACATTGCATTCAACTCAATACCACCTCGGTTGAGGTGCGTGCAGAGTATTGTGTCCATCAGATATGTTATGCATGGTCGATTAAGCATTATACACCGTTTTTCCCCTAGTGTTATGCACAACCATCAAAAAACACGCTCCCAGGTGTGTTATCTAAACAAGTACTTATGGGATGGGTGCACCACTTTGCATGCAAGCAGATACCACCCAGGTTGAGGTGCGTGCAAAGTATTGTGCCCATTTGATATGCTTTGCATGGTCAATTCTCGCGTTTAACACCATTTTTGCCTCAGTGTGATGCACATCCGTCAAAAAACTCGCTCCTAGGTGTGTTATTCGAACAAGTACTTATCGTATTGGCACACCACATTGCATGCAACTCAATACTAAATTCTTTATGCTATCTTTTATAATTCTAAATTGTAAAATCACAAATTTAAATTAGAGATTCTATTAGCTAAATGCCTGTATCCTTGTATCACCATCAAAATTTAATAAAATAAAGTAAAAGTAAAATAGAAGAGATTAATTTAATAAAAAGTTTTAACTAATAGGAAAAATATTCGAAAGAGACTAATATTTTCTATAATTGTTTCACAGGAAGATGGCAACAAATTTCATTCCTGGGATGGAGGTAATATTATGTTGCCAAAGAGAAGTAGTTGCATTTGCCACAATCCATGATAGTGGTCCAAATTCTCTTTGTCACTTTCAAAGACTTTGTGAAGATAAGGTTGCAGTTATTGTATCAAAGATTCTTAGTGCATATGTTGAGCTAAAGCATAAGTGTGGAGATCGTGGGGTGCCAACTCAATATGTAATATGTTACTAGCCTCGTCCAAAATCCAGGGTATGGGGGGAAGAAGTTTATATATAATATGCATGGATTTTATTTAAAAAATTCAAATATGCAAGGAAAAAATATGAAAGTTTCATGTCCCTTGTCCCACAAAATATAAGGTACATACCTTGAAAAATATGCAAGAGTTTAAGATTTGTACATATTTTTCATAATATGTGAGGCCCAAGGGGAGGGGTCTTTTGGATGGGGGGGGGTAAAACAAAAAATACACTAAAATATGAAAACCTATCTCTTCTCAAATTGATGTAACTTTTTCATGTATTAATTAAATTTCAAGGTGTAAAGACATATTTGAAGCTCTTTTAGTGTAGAACACAACCATGTTAATTTGAATAATTTCTACTCATGGCATATTGTTAAATTCATCTCATACTCAAGATTTTGATACGTTTTCTTACTAAAGGGAGTTGGCGCCCCAAGGTGGAGATATGGAAGTACTTGGAGAGGTTATGCCTTATAATGTTTTCAATAAATCTTTTATTGCATGGGATAGAGATGAGACTTATCCAAATAGATATCATTGGGAATACAAAGTGCAATTCTTTGGATTTCAGTGTGGGAGATATTTTGGAAATGATATCATTTGCAAATAAGAACATAGCGGAAGGTCAAGTTTTGGGGTTTGAACACTAGGATTAGTTGTCATTTTTGAAGATGAGGATTGTGAAAGTTACTAATGATGGTATGGATGATAACACAACGTCATTGGATGGTCCCTATTATGAGGAAGGAAAAGATTTGAGATGGAGCATGCAATTTTTGAAGATTAAAAAGGGACATGTGGTTTTCAATGACAAAGATAGAGTATATTATAATTTCAAAGGACTTAAAGAATATGCCTACAAGCCAAGCTTTGTCCCTTCAAACGTGGATAATTTCAATGAACTCAAGTATAGAAGTGACATCTTATTAGGAGTGGATGAGTTCATTGATATCGAGAAAGATAAAGAATTCAGATGCAATGCTTGCTCTAGAGTGGATGAATTCTTGCATATTGAGAAAGGCAAAGGCATCAAAAGTGTTGTCTCTTTAGAATTAGATAATTTCAATGCAATCCTCTATAGAAGTGACATCTTATCAAGAGTGGATGAGTTCAGTGGTATTGTGAAGGCAAAAGACTTCAAAAGCGATGTCTTACCTGGAGTCGATGAATTCATGCACGTCGAGAAAGATAAAGATGTCATTTGTGTTGTCTCCTCAAACTTGGATCATTTCAATGCACTTAACTATAGAAGTGATATCTTGTCAGGAGTGGATGAGTTCATTGGTACCAATAAAGCAAAAGGTTTCAGAAGTGATGTTTCATCTAGAGTGAATGAAATCATACACATTGTCAAGGAGCGCAAAGAGTTTGAAAGTGTTCGCTTATCAAACATGGACGACATGGATATTGACTCAAATGGTCCGAAGATTGCTTCAAAGACAAGAATGAAATCAACAAAGGACTATTCGGGATTTGACTTTGATAGTGATAAGATAAACGATGCAACATCCCATGAAAACACGATGACAAATAAATTCAACGGGATAAGTGTACAATTTTCAAAAACTTGGATGTACAAAAGAAACCAACAAAGGACTATTCGGTATTTGACTTTGATTGTAATAAGATGAAGGATGCAACATCCCATGAAAATAAAGTGACAAATAAATTTGTCAGGGAGAAGCATACAAACGTACAGAAGAAATGGACATACATTTGCATGAAAAGAAAGCGAGCCCAGGCAGATGTAGAAAAGCAACTAAAGAGAATAAGAGTAATGAATGAAGCTGTTATGCTAAAAGCAATGCGATCTACATGTTGCAAGCGAAGTTGTATGCATTCCATTAACTTACTTGACATCAAGGGATGTAGAGAACAAGTAACTCACATATTTTGTGTGAGTTTTAAGACTTTTGTAATTTCTCCAAATTCTTGAGTGGCCAGTAGGGTCAAGGCATAGTTTTTCGTCACAAATTGTGTATGTTAGAGGTGTTGGGAGTCGCTTGAGCAATTCGGGTCAATTTGCTTAGTCTAGTCGTTGTTTTGGCTTGGGATAGAAATCAACCGTATGTTTCATTTTTGGGCAAAAGACCTTTTCTTAGTCCTCACTTTTTCTTGTTATTAAAAATCATTCCTTGCTAGTATTATAATATAATCCATGCAATTATCTAAAAAACTGTAAAACGTTAGCCAATGCCAGTTCTCAGACAACTTTCCCCACACCATGAGGGCCTAAACCTACAAATCAAGTAGTGTGCTTAAAGAGGGAATGAATCACCTACTTTGGCGATTCCAATTCTATAAATTGAGTTAGATCTAGTATCTTTCCATGTTATGGCTATGCCATATTAGCAATTCCATGTGGCACTAGCACAACAAGTTTTCATTGGCTAGGGAAGAGCATTGAAAGCTCTTCAACCCACAGCCAGTCGCCCCAAATACCAGCTTCCTATTGGCTGGAGGTGAAATAGAGCTTTGGTGCTCAAATTTGCAGTCTCCAGAATGGAGTTGCCACAATTTGAGCATCGATGGTGCTCCAAAATGACAACGGGAGATGTGCGAGCCTCTAGAACAAGCCTCCAACCACGGTGTAAGTGTGCCGTGTGCATTAAGCCTAAGCAACCAAAGAGAACATTTGAAATTATGAAACCCTAGGATTGATAAAGTACCCAATAAAGAGTATTTAAGCAAGTTCATCTGTGCTTCAAACAACAAAACTTAAGCTAAAATGTTGGGCACCTGGTTCTTCGTTGCGGACATCCGCATTTCCACTGCCAGCTGCCCCAGAGCAGCTTCCATGCTCGAGCCGCGGAGTCTCTGGAGCTTTGTTGGAGGATTCTTTGGCTGGCTCTACTCGAATCGCTTCAAAATACACTTCTTTCTACTATCGTGGTTATGCTTTCGCATTACGATCACTTACCAAGTTAAAACACTGAATGGATTGCACAGGTAAAGATGTAGATTGTCTCTGTTGTGAATCTTACCAGAAAAACCAAGAGTCGCTATGGATAGACGCCTTTTGCAATTCTGGGTTAGAGAGATATTTCAGAAGAAAGAGACCATTAGCAAGGGAATGCACCTGGGGGAAGCATCCAGTGGTAAAGCACAAGAGCTGCGAGAGAAGAATTGCTGGGAGACTCCTAGCTTAGAGGAGGCACTCACGTCTTTGGAACGGGTGCACCAGTTGCCTTCGGTTGAAAACGTCACATGCATCTTACATAGGTGCAGAAAAGAGAAAAACTTAGCGTATACAAACCGCTTGTACGCCTACATGTGCAAATGTGGGTTGGAAGATCATAAATCTTTTGGGAACTACCTCGTCCCAATGTTAGTTCAAGTTGGAGGCATGGGCGATGCTCAACATGTTTTTGATAGGTCGGTTGATCGGAATGTGTATTCTTGGACTTCTCTCATCACGGGCTATACAGAGTGCGGGGACCCAGAGCATGCCCTCCATCTCTACCAGAAAATGCAGGAGGATTGTATATATCCTAGCAACTACACTTTTGTGGCCTTACTTAAGGCTTGTGCTAGGCTGAAAGAAGCAGAAAGAGGCCAAGAAATACATGCTGAGATTGCCAGGAAGGGGTTGGAAAGGGATCTTTTTGTTGGTAACACCTTAGTTGATATGTATGCCAAATGTGGCTCACTTGCAAAAGCAAAGGAAGCTTTTGACAAGCTGCCAGTTCGAGATGAGGTCTCTTGGACTGCACTGATTGCAGGATATGCCGAGCATGGTCTTGGTGAGGAAGCCTTGGACTGTTTCGAAGGTATGCAACTGGAGGGCATTTCTCCTGATGCTGTCACATTTGTTTGCAGCTTGAAAGCTTGTGGCAGCATAGGGGCCATAGACAAGGGCCAAGAAATACATGCTGAGATTGCTAGAAAAGGGTTGGAAAGAGATCGTTTTGTTAGCAGCACCTTGGTTGATATGTATGCCAAATGTGGCTTGCTTGCAGAAGCACGGGAAGCATTTGACAAGCTTCCAGTTCGTGATGAGATCTCATGGACTGCTCTAATTGCAGGATATGCTGAGCATGATCTTGGTGAGGAAGCGCTGAACTGTTTCCATCAGATGCAACAGGAGGGTGTCTCTCCAAATGCACTGACATTTGTTTGCAGCTTGAAAGCTTGTGGCAGCATAGGAGCCATAGAAAAGGGCCAGAAGATACACTCTGAGATTGCGAAAAAAGGGTTGGAAATACACCTTTTTGTTGGCAGCACCTTGGTTGATATGTATGCCAAATGTGGCTTACTTTCAAAAGCAAGGGAAGCGTTTGACAAGCTTCCAGTTCGAGATGAGGTCTCATGGACTGCTCTAATTGCAGGATATGCTGAGCATGATCTTGGAGAGGAAGCGTTGAACTGTTTCCACCAGATGCAAGAGGAAGATGTCTCTCCAAATTCTGTCACATTTGTTTGCAGCTTGAAAGCTTGTGGCAGCATAGGAGCCCTAGACAATGGCCGGGAAATATATGCTGGCATTACGAAAAAGGGGTTGGAAAGAGACCTCATTGTTGGCAGCACCTTGGTTGATATGTATGCCAAATGTGGATCGCTTGCAGAAGCACACGAAGTATTTGACAAGCTTCCTGTACGAAATGAGGTCTCGTGGAATGTATTAATTTCAGGATATGCCCAACTAGGAGAAAGTGAGACTGTTTTCCATACGCTCGAGAGAATGAGAGCAGAAGGCATAAAGCCAGGTCGAGTGACATTCCTTATCGTTCTTATGGTATGTAGTCACACGGGTCTGGTGGATCAGGGCCAGAAGTACTTTGACGTCATGAGAGCAGAGTGTGGCATCACCCCTACTATCGAGCACCACACTTGCATGGTTGATCTCCTTGGCCGTGCAGGCCAATTAGATGAGGCAGTAGCAATGGTGAAGGGGATGCCTTTCCATCCTAATCTTGTTGTGTGGCGTACTGTGTTGGGTGCCTGTCGAAAGTGGGGTAATGTGGAGCTTGGGAGACAGGCATTCGATCATGCAGTGCAATTAGATGAAGAGGATATTGCACCGTATGTATTGATGTCGAACATTTATGCAGATGCCCACATGCAGGAGGACGAGAAGAAGGTTGGGGCAATGACAGTGAAACAACAAGCATGGACGAAGATAGGACAGAGCTTGTGGACTGACATAGGTGGGATCACACCTTCATGTTTGGCAGATTCATGACATTGCTTTGGGTAGATTCATGACACTTCCAAAGCAAAGTACATATGCAAATCTACAGGATCTTTCTATCAAATTGAGAACAGATGTATGTCACAGATGTGCATTCGGTGTTTGTACGTACTTCTGTGATGTGTAGAGGGGGCTCGTATGGGTGGATGCAAGGGGAGAGGGGCTATGTGAGCATATAGAGAAGCTGTGTCCCCAAATGAACATAGTCAAGAGGATACCCACACATGTTAAAGTATCTCTAGGGGTGTTACGACTGTTGGGAAGTCAAGTGAAATGCACTTGGAGGATGAAGTGAGTCAGATAATGATTTGTCATGGAGAGTTGCTGGATGTCTTTTAAATAAACAGCACAAAATTTATTTGCAGAGACAGGATTTAAAGGCAGGAGGGGGAGCCACACAATTAATATAAGGTGGGAGGGCCTTAATGAGTGGCATTATCTGAGAAGACAAGCTTAAGGAGGATGCTTCCCTGAATTTATTGGAGCCTTCTTGCTGCTTTCACACCTCTCAAGTTTCCTCTAAGGTCTGCCTAACCCTCACCTCAACTTCCTCATGTCTATATGCTCGCCACCTCACTCCCTATGACTTACACTAGTTGCCAACATGAGGGTCCACAAAGGGAAAAGATGATGAAACTATTGCTAAGAACAAGGTGCAGTAATTTTTGAACCTACAGTTTCTAACGATTGCACCCTCTATGTATAAATAAACCTCTAAAGTTTTGTGCATCTGCAAATGATATTTGTGACCTTTTGGTCATTTTATTAGGAGACTACATCTATAGACAGGCTATTAATGTGAGGAAAGAACATACGAAGTTGTATGGCATTAAAAGCAAGTACATGACTAGAAGGTAACAACCCTACAAGCCACCACGTAGTTTTGTGCACATGCATCTCACATTTTGTACAAGCATGATGCTCAAAAGCATCACTCAAAATGAAACCGTCTTTCCAATTTGTCTTTTATTATATGTAAAGATACCTGACTTTATAATGGATAACCTTGACAACCTCCCCCTCCATTTGAGGTTGGGCAAACTCAAAACAGTTTTACAAGAAGAGCTTCTCCATGCCCTTGTCCATATAAGGGCTACATATACATAGATACACATTGCACTCCACCTCATTGATAAGAGGGATCATATAGTATTGAAGAAGTCCACAAACATACCAAATTGCAACAAAGCATCAATACACGAGATCAACAATATAGATTGAAGACTAGATAACTATACTATTGCACATATGTGCTTACTACAAGAAAGAATGCACGTCATGCTTCATATAGATGTTGCTTCTTCACTACACAACTAGTGTTACTTTGAAAAAAAAAGTTCCATGGTTGTCATTGAAAATTCATGTTCTATATACAGTTCATTGTTGCCATGATAAATGGAAAAAAAGCACTTCCTAAAATTGGTGAGCTTCCATTGGCGGAAGCAATCAGTATGTTTTTTAGAAGTGTCTTTTTAGTTTTACAAACCTACAAACCCTTATGATATTCCTCGACCAACAGTAGCAATCCAATTGAATTTGTGTTAACATGTTCATGTTGGTAGAGGGTTTAGTCCAATCCAGATTGCCTTGGCTTTGTGACTTCCGGGCCCGTTCTTGATGTGCATAGAGTGTAGACCTTCCATAATTGTACCTTTTGATCCTTTTTGTCTAGAAACATAAAAACTTAGCCAAGCTTAAGACATACAATAAATTAAGAAGATGCCTATCCAAAATCGTCATAGAACCTAAGGATGGCTTCTCATGAATTTAAATTAGAATCTATAGATGTTGTGTCTATGTACTTGGAGCTTTAATTATGCCCAATGGCATAAGATAGTGTTTTGTCAAAAGGTCGTAATAATAAGTTCTAGTTCTTACTTTTTCTTTGAAAAATTTCATCGTAAGATGAAATGAATCCATGGAGGCAATATAATATGCAAGTATATATAAATCTAGAGTGTTAAGAGTTCAAAAGATATTACTATTGAATACTTACTAAAAGAGTTCCAAAGAATGCCAAAATGGGTAATGACATAATGGGCCCATTTATTGTGGTCAAGAGTCCAAGTTAGAACATCGGCCAAACCAATACTCTTGTCAATATGCAGTGCAGCATGTTTATTACAAGGTGGTTGGAAAAGTGAAAAAAAAAGGATCATAAAATGCTTAAAAAATCAAGGTCCCCAAGCTAAAAGGTACTCAAAAGAATTCATGACCATAATGTAGATTGATTATGAAATGACTACCAATAGCCTCATGTATCCATGGTATATATATGTATTTTTTTCAAAGATGTATCCATGGTATATTACCAAGGGTATTAAACTAATAAACTATAAATTCTCTAAAAGATTCCTAGCAAACACTCATAATTATACATAACTTAGCCAGAGAGAGAGAGAGAGAGAGAGGAGATCATGCTTATGTCTGTTAAAGATGAAATTTAGCAAATGAGACCAAGAAAATGGCATTCAAATGATGCCCAAAGAAGTGATATGCAGCATGGGGGTAGCAATCTTAGCTGTTGCTACTAGTAGTATGTCATTATCATGAAAATGTGCAAGCATTTACCTGTGAGTTTACATGACTTAGGCAATGTAAAGTACTCAGGGCATTCATATGGCCCTGCTATTGGAGGAAGTGGAAAAGTGCATCACCACCTCTTACAATGTGGGAAAATCTATCCAATTTAGGGGAGTATACTGCACACATATTGCTTTGTTTCCACTATTGCCTGATTCTATTAAACATAGCTAGCCCTCCCATGGTACACGTTGCCTAAAAATGCTGTAGACATAGCCATCCCTGGCATATGCTCCAATGTCTCCATGTGCCCTACTTTCGCTCACATCTACGATGATGTGGTGCGAGTCAAATAGATGCCACTCACTTTATGTTTATCCAAATACTAGCTTAAGCAAAGAAGGCTATTCTTGAAGCCCTCTTTAACAAAGAAATTGGCCTAATATGATGGATTCAAATGATGTGTATAGGGTCCTCACCTTGCTTAGTGGATACCCTCTCCCGAGACTCAAAGAACTTATGCAACTGTAGGTAAGCTTCTGCAACATGTCTAGGGTGATAGGAAAGGCTTTACCTCTCGTCTCCAAACCCACCATTAGGGGAGAATTGGGGTCTCAAAAGGGATGGATTAGGGAATTCTTAGTGGGCTAATGCAAGGGGCTTGGGGGTCCCAAGGAGGTCTAACTAGCCCAACCTAGGTAGGTAAAGTGCTATTGAGCGCACCTCTCCCTCTCCCTCTCCATCTCCCTCCCTCCTCTCCCCTCCTCCTCCTTCCTCTTCCTCCTCCCTCCCCCCTTGTTATGAGAATTGGAATTATCCCATTAATTTAATCCTTCAGTATTTAGTTTAGTGAGATCCAGCATTTTTGTCGCGCATCTGATGCATGTGTGCTCACTGTTCCGTAGTGATGCATGTGTGCTCCTACATGACTTGATATAGGCTACGGCGGCTGTATGAGTGTGTAGCATTGTGTGCACCACTTACGCAATGATGGTATGTGTAGCATGTGTGCACCATCTGTATGATGTGTAGCATCAGGTGCACCATGAGATGGTATGTGTCACATGTGTGCACCATTCATCTGTGATTTATTGATTTCACGTTGCTATAATACTGAAAGGTTGATTGATTGTGGTGATTAATTCCAAGGTTATCTTATGTTTGAAATATTTTATTACTATTGATCGTGTGAATCCAAGGGAAAAGTAATTGATTGGGCGATGGCATCTGGCAAACATGATCCGCCATATTTTGGGCGTGTAGGCGCAACTCCAGTGATGCGGGGATGAATAAGGCTTATGCCTAATTTTTGATATTACAAAAGCTTATGTACATATTTGAAATTTGGAATATTAGTGGCTTGGCTAAGTGTATAAACTAAAGTTAGAAAAAGATTTATTTTTAGAAAAAGCCAGCTATTCTAGAAGGTGGATGGGCTTTTTGTAAAAGGGTGTATGGAGGAAAGCACAGGGGCTTTTTGTATGATTCTTGCTCGGAAGCTTTTTGGGAAATATACATAAATACATAGGAGGTGGAAGGAGAGCGCCACACCTATGGGGGGAGATTGTACCTAGCAGGCTTATTCTGTCTCTTCTGTTTGTGAGTTTTGAGAGTTTGTGCGTATTTTCAAAGAGTGGTTTCCCGTCGCAGTGGTATCAGAGCTAGGTCTCGTCATCCATAGCACGGGAAGCACACGCACACCACGTCCTCGAACAAGAAACGGCAGCACACATCAGATTGCGAACACTGCCCACAAGAGCATAACGAAGCTCAAAGCAGCAAAAGCGAACAGTGCAGAATGGCTTGTAGGCAGGAAAACGTGCGATGAAAAAAAAAATCGCAGCAAAAGAAGTCGTTCGTATGTAGACAGGTCAAAGACTGTGAATGCACATCCGCGCCTTAGCTCCTCCAAGTGTACGGCCAAGGCATAGTCCTTGGCATACCTGGTGCTGAAGGCACCGTTGGCTATGCATGAGGAAGCCTTGGGAGATTTCTCTTAAAACTTCTCGGGAGGTCCCCCATCCCGGTACTGTTCTAGCTTAAGTCCCCTTAACAATTGGTGACTATCCACTAGATCAAGTCACTTTGTTGCTCTATTCTTTGAAGTTCCTAGTCATAAAGATATCCTTCAAGGAAATAGTGCAAACAAGGGAGAAACTCAACGGATTTTGGAAGAGGAGAATCTCAAAAAAAACAAAACAAAACAAAACAAAAGCAAGTGTTCACAAGAGTAGGAGGCAGTCTACAAGTGCTATTGGACATGAGCTTTGCTTTGTACCTTGCAACGTGGATTCACTTGTTGGAATCGTGTGAGTTCGAGAGCCCACAGAGATACTATTCGACAAATAGCCGCTTTCAAAGCTTGGAAACCAAATTGAGATAAGTCTTGTGTTTGTGTGTATTTCCTTTCATAGTGATTTCTTCTTTGCACCGTGCACATACTTAACTATGTCTTAAAGGCGTATTCCATCGGAGATAGGTTATCGTGAAGATCTACATCATGATGAGGATTTGGAAAATGATCACCATCAGTCAAGAAGAAGTTCAATACTAATGACACTTACTGAGGAAGAATGGCGAGAACGCTATCAATATGAGAAGCAACAACGTCAAGAGATTGAAGATGCTCTACGCCAAGTGACAACAACTTGGAAGCCACCTATATCGATTGAGGACGAGGAACCTATGCATGCATCAGATTCATTGGATGCATGGAAACATCATGCACGGGACCTTGAGCAGGAACTTGAGTACATGCGCAACATGTGTGATGCATAAAGCCAACGAAGAACACACAAATCGAGTGTTAAAAGAGATGACTAAAGTCACAGAAGTGTATGAAGGACATAGATGATGAAAAAAGTGAAAGCAGCAAATTATCAAACACCAGTGATAGTGACTGTGGAAGAAGCAAGATGAGACATCAAAGGAAGAAGAAGCGACATGTGAAGACTTCACTACGAGGACATCATGACACTACTCCTTCACATGAGTCCAGTGATGAAGACAACGTGGGAAAGGCCTTTTTGCAAGCACTCAAGCTTTGTGATAAGAAGAAGTCTAGTAAGATTAATCGCAAAACTTTTTCTTTTCCAAAATATGATGGTAAAAGAGATGGACAAGCTTTACTTGCATGGATAAGTTCTTTCAATTAATACTTTTTGGGAGAACGGTACGAAGAGATCGAGAAGGTAAAACTTATTGCGAGTCACATGACAAGCAGTGCACAATTATGGTGGAGTGTGGTTGCTGAAAGCACTCATGTTCCAAAGACATGGGAAGCATTCAAAGATAAAATCAAGAAGTGCTTCCTACCTACACAATTTGAAGAGGATACTCGCAGGAAATGGTGAAGATTGAGGCAGTTGGATAATGAGAGTGTGGATGCATACACTGAGAAATATCTTTCCTCTCTACTTCAATTGCAAACTATTGAGAAAGTGTCCCGAAAGGAGCAATGTCATACCTTTGTTGAGGGTTTACACCCTATTATTCGTGCTGATGTACATATGCTTCGACCATCTATAGCTTCTGATGCTATGGATTTGGCATTAGAGTAAAAAAGAAAGCAGGGAAGAAGCTTTGCTACTCGCACCCCTCGAGCAAAGAAGCATACTTCATATTAATCGAAGAACCAAAGAACTTGTCACATGTTACGAATGCAAAGAGAAGGGACACTACTCTTATGAATGTCCAAAGAATCCACTTGCTACACACAAGATAGGTATCCAAGCAAAGAATGCTACCAACAACAACGGAGGCAATGGAGGGAGAACCAATGGACGTACCAACGGTAATAGTCAATGCAACAACTTTGCACGGATCAACTACATTGATGATGGATCCCATGATAAATGTTTCAAGCAAGAGGGCAAGGATGAGGACAACGACATTGAAGATGCCGACTACACCCCTTCGGGTAAGTGTAATTTAGGTAAAAGTGCATATTATTTTCGTACTTCTTTGTTACATATGACTGCACTATTACACGAAAAAGAACATAGTGTCTTATTTGATGATGGAAGCACCCATGATTTTATTTCGCAACGTTTAGTTGAAAAGTTAGGGCTCGCAACCATCAAAACAAAATATAAAGTCAAATCAGCTTTTCAAGGATCAAATTATAATTGTTTGCAAATGGTCAAGGATCTTGAGGTGACTTTAGGGCCATTAGTTGAGAGCCGTGATTTCTTAGTCGCCCCTTTGCGTGAGCAAGATCTCATTCTAGGGATGCCCTGGCACGTTGATCATAATGCTAAACCTGATTATCTTGAATGCACCATTACTGTGACTCAAGGCACTGAGACTATGACTCTAGAATGCGACAAAAAACTTCCCTCTTGGCCTATATTGTCAGATACCCAAGCTAAAAGAGCTTTGCGCAAACATGAGAAGACATATTTGGTTATGGTCAATAAGATTGAGGCTAGTCCTGAGACTAAGAAAACTAAGCAAGAGCCTTTGGATCCTTTTCTAGCTACCTATGATGACTGCTTTATGGAAGACTTACCCCCTGGCCTACCTCAATCTAGACTTGAGGATCATAAGATTGACCTTATTCTAGGTAGCGCACCACCATGTAAATCACCATATAGACACAATCCTACTGAGCAGCCAGAGATTCAATTCCAAATAGAAGATCTTTTGGCTAGAGGCCTAATTCGACCTAGTAGCTCACCATTTGGGGCACCCATTCTTCTTGTCAAGAAGAAAAATAAAACTTTCTGAATGTGCATCGATTATCGTGCCTTAAATAAAATCATAGTGAAAAATCGATACCCCATTTGGAGAGTTGATGATCTACTCGACAAGTTGAAAGGATCCACAATCTTTAGTAAGATCGATCTTAAGTCAGGATATCATCAAGTGAGAGTGATCGAGCCTGATATTTTCAAGACTACTTTTAGAACCCAAACTGGTCACTATGAATTTCTTGTTATGCCTTTTGGATTAACCAATGCACCTGCCACATTTAGTCGGATGATGAATCGTATCTTCCTACCCTATCAAGACTTTGTGGTAGTTTTCTTTGATGATATCATGATTTATAGCAAGAGTCGAGAGGAACATGAGAAACACTTGGATCTTGTTTTCTCTCTCTTACATGAGAACCAACTGTATGCCAACCCGGAGAAAAGTTCTTTTTTCTAGCTTGAAATTGAATATCTTGGACACATTGTTTCAGCTGAAGGCATTCGAGTAGATCCCAAGAAGGTAGAAGTGATAGTAAACTGTCTAAAGATATCCATGAGTTATGATCTTTTCTAGGTCTATGTAGTTTCTATCGCAGATTTGTTAGAAATTTTGCACACAAGGCACATCCATTGACCGAACTATTGCGTAAGACTCATGCTTTCTCTTGGGGTGAGCAACACACTTTAGCTTTTCAATGACGCACACACTAGCTTTGACCATGCCGGACTTTACGAGAACCTTCTTTGTCATGGTCACTGATGCTAGTGGACAGGGTTTTGGGGTTGTGCTCATGCAAGATAACCATCCAATTGCATTCGAGTCACATAAATTAAAACCAATAGAGCTAAACTATTCCATGTATGATAAAGAATTAGCCGCTGTGGTGCATGCCCTTAAACTTTGGAAACACTATCTTATGGGTTCCGAGTTACTCATTAAGACTGATCACTAGAGTCTTAGGCATCTCCTTACTTAGTTGGTGATCGGCACATTAAATGGGCTGCCTTTATTGATAGCTTTAAACCGATGATCCAATATCAACCATGCAAAGACAATGTAGTTGCCGATGCACTGAGCCATCGACCTAGCATAAATAATATCTCAGTCATTGAGGGAGACAATCGTTGCCAAGAAGTGGGCGTCAGTTGGAGATGCCTGTGGGAGCATCATTGGAGATTGTTGATTCACTATGGAGCCATGCCGTGGTGTTTTGACTCATTGGTGGTTGTTGGAGGTTTTGATTCACTATGGCATAGCCGCTTGGAAGGCCCTGCTCTAGAGGAGTTGTTAGAGCCGATGTAGTGGCTCGAGCCTATGAAGGTGGACTATCCTACTGATCGAGACTTTTCAAAAATTTGGCATAAGATTAAGCAAGCTAATAGCACCCCATGGCCTCATATTCCATTCATAATGACTATCTATTCTACGAAAAGCGCTTGTGTGTCACTGCACCATTTCGACACTTGGTACTAGAAGAGGTACATCAGCCACCCTACATGGGAGATAGAGGCATCACTACTACGTATCAGACTGTAATTCAAGATTTTTTATGGCCTAAGCTTAACGTTGATGTTGCAATTTTTGTTGCATAATGTCTTATTTGTCAAAAAGTCAAGAGCTACAAGGGAAAATATCAAGTTTTACTTATGCCTTTACCAATTCCTGATGGCCCATGGGAGCATATTTCTATGGACTTTATTACTAGATTTTCTATGACTAGCTCAGGTTTTGATATGATTTGGACTATCATTGATAGATTTAGCAAGAAGGCTTACTTTATTCCTTGTAAGAAGACCTTGACCGTAGTTCAGGCTGCTCATTTGTTCATCAAGCACATCTTTATACACCATGGCCTTCCAAAAGTAATTGTGTCAGACCGGGATAGTAAAATTTGTAGTAACTTCTGGACTACACTCTTTGACAATCTTGGAACGAAGTTAGATTTTTCCACAGCTTTTCATTCCGAATCTAATGGCCAAACCGAGGTCACACAAAATACTATTTGTGACATGTTACGTGCTTACGTGTCTGGTCAGCCAAGCAAATGGGATGAATTTATACACATATTACAATTTGCCTACAACAACACTAAGCACTCTGCTACAGGCAAATCTCCATTCCAAATTGTCTATGGAAAGACCATTCCTTCTCCATTGACCCACCTTAAGCACCAAGTAGAGGCTGTTGATCGATTTATAGAAGATTTCTCTAGCATTTTGTCTACTGTCAAAAAGAATATTGAGCATGCTCAAGCTGTGTATACTGCACGTGCAAATAAGGGTAGAAAGAAAGTTGTATTTGTTGAAGGTGACCTAGTCATGTTACATACTGAGAAGCACAGACTTAAGAGTATTGAGACACACCCTGTAGTTAAGTTTGCTCCTAAATCCTATGGTCCCTTTAAAGCATCTGTATGCCACTAATTAGAAATTTCTCATAAATTACGAGAAAAGAAGAAGCTTGAAAGTAAAAACCAACTGATTAACTGATTTGAGCTAGATATACCTACCATTTCATGAGGATACAGAAGTTTTTGGTGTGCATGAATAGTAGCCAAAACAACTTCGCCATGAAATCATCATTCTTTTGGACTGAAATTCTCGTCCAAAAGCCAATCCACCATGAAAATCAACACCATGGAAGTGATGCCAAGTCCTACCAAACCAAAATTGTTAGATGCCCCAAAAGAGACGTATGCCTCTTGAAAAGTTTATGTTGACTGTGTTCTTCTTAAGATACCGATTGGAAAATTCATAATTCTTTTCATGTTCACCTCTTGAAACCTTTCCATGGAGACCCACTAGTTCGACCTATTTTAGACAATGCACCGTTGTTTCAAGGAGAGACCCAGCTCTTAGAGCCAGACCATATCATTGATCAACAAATCACTCAAATGAGACGTGGAAACTCGTATCCTATTTATCTTCTGACATTGAATAACCACCCCGTTGAGGATGCTAGGTGGCTGTTCGAGCGATATTTTTGCCAGTACCCTAATTTATTGACTACTTTTTTGTTGCGCAATTGAGGGCAATTGCGATTTCAAGCAAGAGGGATGTTATGATAATTTTAATTATCCCATTAATTTAATCCTTCAGTATTTAGTTTAGTGAGATCCAACATTTTTGTCACGCACCAACTGATGCATGTGTGCTCGCTGTTCCGTAGTGATGCATGTGTGCTCCTACATGGTTGGATATGCAACACCGGTGACTGTATGAGTGTGTAGCATTGATTGCACCACTTACGCGATGACGGTATGTGTAGCATGTGTGCACCATCCATACGGTGTGTAGCATTAGGTGCACCATGAGATGGTATGTGTCACATGTGTGCACCATTCATGTGTGACTTATTGATTTTGCGTTGCTATAATACTGAAAGGTGGATTGATTGTGGTGATTAATTCCAAGGTTATCTTATGTTTGAAATATTTCATTACTATTGATTGTGTGAATCCAGGGGAAAAGTAATTGATCGGTCGATGGCATCTGGCAACCATGATCCGCCATATTTTGGGTGCGTAGGCACAACTCCAGTGATGCGGGGATGAATAAGGCTTATGCCTAATTTTTGATATTACAAAAGCTTATGTACATATTTGAAATTTGAAATATTAGTGGCTTGGCTAAGTGTATAAACTAAAGTTACAAAAAGCTTTATTTTTAGAAAAAGCCAGCTATTCTAGAAGGTGGATGGGCTTTTTGTAAAAGGTTGTATGGAGGAAAGCACAGGGGCTTTTTGTATGATTCTTGCTTGGAAGCTTTTTGGGAAATATACATAAATACATAGGAGGTGGAAGGAGAGCACCACACCTATGGGGGGAGATTGTACCCAGTAGGCTTATTATGTCTCTTCCATTTGTGAGTTTTGAGAGTTTGTGCATATTTTCAAAGAGTGTTGCTGTGTTTTTCAAGGATTTATAGGTTTTGTGAGCATTTCCCATCACACCCCTCCTCTTGCTCCTTCTGGATCCTCGTTGTCCCTCCTTCCTCTCCCCTCCTTCTCTAGCCCTACTCCCTCTCCCCTCCTCTAGCCACCCTGCTCCCCCTCCCTCCTTCCTGTCCCCTCCTCCTCCCTCCTACAAAACTTCTTCCCTCCCTTGTGCACCAACTGCCCTACCCTCCTCCTCCTCTTCCTCTTGACCTCCTCCTCCCTCTTCCTTACTAGTCCCTCCCTCTCCCTGCTCCCTCTTTGCCAGGTTCTCCTTTTTTACTGTCCCCTACATTTCAGCCTATAGCATTGATACCTCTCCTTGAGTACTCATGGCACCATTCAAGGACATATCCAACAAGTACCATGTGAACTTACAAAATTGGAGGCTGAATATGCAAGCACACGCCACTTGGGATTTAGGGGAACTCCTCAAAGTGTGCTCAACAGTCTTCGATTGCAAGGGAAGAAGCATCTTGACCTTTGGGTGGATGGAACCAAGTATACTTTAGACCCTACGACCCAAAAGAGTCCTCCTTTTCATACAATGCATGATGTTGTTCGGTTTGTTGGCGATGGACATGCTTGATTGCTTGGTTATTGCAATTGATTGGACCATGCTCAGATGTTGGCTATGCAAGCAATCAAGGTCTTGAGAGCCCAAGTAAAAGAACTAGCACATTTGGTAGATATGACTATTGTGGCAATGCATAGTAGTATGCAGGATCTCCAATTGCAAAACAAGGAAGTTAGTAACAAAGCCCGTGCACTAGACTTGGAGTGAAACTTGGAGTGACAGGTTTTGGAAGAATCAATGCATAAGCTTTCTAAAAGCAAACAAGCTTTGGAAAGGTCTATCTATGGCCAAGTTCAACGTGCTGTGGAGAAGGAACAAGAGAAGTCAATAGAACAAGTACAAAAGTTGAAGGGAACACCTTTGGGATTGAAGGAGAGGAAAATACAATTGCAATCTTTGGATACATTGTTGGCCAATAGTGGTGCCCAAAAGAGGAGAGTATGGGCTGCAAGGTTAGTTCCCCAATGTTTCAATGAAATTTCTTACTCCAAAATCTTCGTGGTGTTGCATTGTTTCCATTAAGACTCATTTGTACTCTACTTCAAGAATTTCATGGAGGATGTGATGGGAACAATGGAAATGGATGATATTGACCCTTCATATGTTCTAAGAAGTTTAATAAAGCCAAGTGATGTCATTGAAGTGTTGAAGGACCCCAGACCTAAAGGGTTGCGTGAACAAGTTACTAGAGAGGTGATGAAGGACTTCAAGGGCCTCATGTAAGCAAAGGAGGTGCTTGAGCTTGTGATGTTGTTGGTGTAAGTTGGGAAGCTTACAACTCTATTTTTAAAATTTTCAAGTATGATATGGAGGACAAGTATAAGATATCTACAATGCCATTGCCAACACCTTGGTCTCTAAGGTTTGCATGTCAAGAAGCAAACCAATGTGCTAGAGAAAAGCTTGGAGGATACGATTGTGTAAGTGGCACAATGACTTGGAAGAGTAAAAAGAAATCTAGGATCCAAACATTCAAGATGAATGCTTTCAATAATGTTTATGTGATGTAGAGAATTTGCAGAGAGCCATGGTCAAATTCTATAGGATGAGAGAAGAAGGTAAGAGAAATTACCTCTTCACATTTAACTTTACTTCTTCTCATTTCTATATCCTTACAGTATTTCTCTTTCATTGTACAGTTGGAAGGCTAGCACTTGTTATAAAAATGGATGAGGCTTAGTTGGTAAAAGAGCACAAGCTAGATAGGGTGAGCATTTGTATCATGAACGATGCCTTGCATTTTGCTCAAGGGGACGAGGAAGAAGGGAGGAATTTGAGCAGGGTTTCTTAGTCTGAAGAACATATGGTGGCTTGAAGCATTTGAGACCCCAAAGGAGTGCCATGAGACATTGAAGTGGGTTTTGGAGAGAGCCAGCATTTGAGACCCCAAAGGAGTGCCACGAGATATTAAAGTGGGTTTTGGAGAGAACTAGCATCCCATCAATTATTCAAAGACAAGAGGCAGGGCAAACATTTACAATGGATGAGCATGGAACGTTTCACGTTGAATGGCATCTAGCTGGTGATTGAAGACCCTCAAGTGCTTGTATGGTTGTGACAAATGCGAAATGGACATGCTTGTACTGCACCCACTCTCAGAAGATGCAAAAGGGAAGCCTATAGTGGGAAAATGTCATCCTTTCTTGCAACCAAAGTGTAGCCCCTGATCATCACAAAAGGGATCCTAAGTGGGACCCCATTTTGCCCACTCCATTGGAGTGAGTATATGTGTGTACTTTGCATGCTGAACTGCATATACTTGACAAGTTACTCTATCTCCATCTAGTCTATGCTTGAGATTTGAGGCCACCACAACTACACAATGCATTGCAAAAGCTGATGAACTACTCTCACTCATGGGCCTTCACGGAGGCAATGCGAAGCTTAAGTGGGATAAGAAACAGTAAAAAAAAGCACAAAATCTTCCTGCTAAAGTGTCCATGGGTGGAGGAAAGGCAAGGAGTTTCTTGTCCAACCACAATGCTAGTAAAGAAAAACATACATTGGCTCAGAGCACCCTAGGTTGGGAGTACTAGAAAGATTTGTGTGAGTGCACTACTAATCAAGCTTCACATCCGTGAATTGATACTTTGAGAGCAAAAATGTGGACAAAGCTTGATGCATTTATAAAGTTGCTTAGACAAGGTCAAATGGATGAGCTTTATTATGAGATATTTAGGAGAATTCATATGATTGATAGTAGAAGCATGGGGGGAGTCACATATTACACATTACTTTTGGTAATCCTCAGGTTGAAATTTTGTGCATTAGCCTTGAGTCAATTTATGTTTCTTGATGGAGGAAGTGAGAGAGGGAGAGAGAGAGAGAGGAATGCACACGATATAGCTACCTGTACACTATTTGTATTGAACACAAAGATGAAGATTCACATGTGAACCCCTTAGGGTTATGGTTAGGGTTTTCCCCTAATGCCGTAGAGGTATGGCGCAATTTACACCATCCTCAACACCCCCTCTTAAATTTCACCGGGTAAGTAGAGGGTGCTTGTACAAGACCTTTTGTGTTTCATTTGGTGCATATGATAGCATCCAAAACTCAAAAGAAAATTGAAAGAAATCAAAGTAGTATGTGCATGTGTGAGCACAATGACTACGTAGCGGAAGCATGTACAATGAGTACAACTTACAATTCTGTCAATAATGTGAATTTCCCTCTCTTCAGTTGTGGGTTATCCTTCACCTTTGGGAATAAAACCTAGAAGATAGGCCGAAAGGAAGAGGAAGGCAATGTGCAGAAAGAAAAGTCTGCCTAAATCGAAGATTGGTCGATCAAAAGATGACTGCATGTATAGCTACTTGCTGAACATGTCCAAGCTGAACGTGTCATAAGTCACCATGGACTGTGCAATTGATCTATAGAGTAGGCATCTAGATGTGAGGCTAGTCGACGTAGAGGTGGAGATGTGGTCCGGTAGGTTGTGACATATGAGAGTGTCACCAACCAAAAAGAATTGATAGCAATGTGTAAGGTATGCTGAAGTAGAACTATAATCTCTATTGAATGATGCAGGGTCAAAGAAGACCGCATAGTCAGTGTGGACAAAGTGATCTAGGGGCTAAAAATTTGGGGCTGAAGTTGCATGTGTGATACACTACTCTGTTGATGGAGAATAGCCAATAAATTGACAAGGTACTTGAACCTATACAACCTGTATGCTCAACTGACATGAGTTGAAGGTCGTCTGATGTGTGCATGACTAAACATCTGTCAGAATGGGATGTAGCATTTGTCGTAGGCTCAAGGTGGAGCTGACAGTCTAAAGGCCTAGAAGCCTGAAATACAACTGAAAAAGAATAAGATATCCCTGAGGCATATAAGGTGACGAATACTAATGAAAGGATTGATCTGAAGTCATGGATCCAACCACTAATTTGAATCACGTATAGACTTTATATGACAATCATAAGTGGCTGGTGAAACACTGAGTCTCCCTAGGTTGCGCTATGGATTTGAACCTGATGATATCCACAGCATTGGGGCAGGACCGCATTCATGCATAACCATCCTCATGCTGAGGAATGATCTACTAATATGAGGTGGTGGTGAAAATTGGATCCAAGGGTAGTGCAATCGGCATGACTGAGCTGATGCTGGAATGTCTTGAAGATTGATGTGCTGATCTGAACTGCTCATGGAAACTGTGTCCAAAGTATGCACCGTGTCAAAGGTGAAAGCATCAGGGATGGATGCTGGAATAAAATCACCTAAGGAGCTGGATGCGATGTGGCATATATCTTCACATGCGGCTGGAGATGTGAGTGCCTCATACGGAGGACTTGCCTACTGCTGTGGAATATATCTTTGCATGCTGCTGGAGATGTGAGTGCCTCGTACTGAGGACTTGCCTACTAAAAAACTACATGATCAATGATGAGCTCCTACTAAGTATCTGCATTTGATGTGACAAAAGATGGAGTCGGATCCATTGATGAAGATGATGGTTGTGCATTATAAGAATCAGCCTCTGCTGATGTCGATGGGACTGCCTCATATTGAGGACTTATCATCAAATATGCCACATGCTGAGGGCTTACTGCGGTATGTGCCTCGTGTTGAGGGCTTATCGATAAGTGTGCATGATAAAAAACTATTGGTTGATCCATGCTCACATGTGGAACATTTGTGTCCAATCACTCAAGACCGATGAGGTTCGAGTCAGCATCATACATTGGTACATACCCCATGGTAACAAACAGTCAAAGAAGGTTCTCTTTCCACTTATGGATCTCATTTGGAGTCACAACTAGTGTATCATCAACTGTGTGATGTGGATAACTCCATGCTAGAGGCGGTCTAGTGCTTTGTGAAAGAGGCTTACCCATGTATCGACCGCTGAGAGTGTCTACCCATGAGAACCCTGTACGAGAGCTACCACTGGGGGGCTTATGCTAAACAGCCAAGACCAAGTCATGTGAGAATAACTGTGCGCCAAGGATCAAGCCTATGATAAGGTGATGACAACTGCGTGTTGGGAGTAGCCAAGAGGTTGTACAAGGCTAATGTGTATGTGTGGAGGAACGAATGCCAAAAATAGCCAGCAAATGTGACAGTACATGGGTGGCATATGTGCATGCAAGAAGAATGCAAAAATCCTAAATCTGAGGAGAACTTTTCCATGTGTCACACTGAGTGATGAACTGCCAAATGCCAAGAGAATTGAGCTGGTGTCAGATGTGTGAGTGTGTATACCGATGATAGATGCAATGGGACTAATGCAATGGGACCGATGATAGATGCAATGGGACTGATGCAATTGGGTAATGCGGCAATGGATTACTCGGCTTGGTGGAGTTGCATCTCCTCTATGACAGTGCTAGTCTATAGACTACACTTCGACGCACAAAAAACAACAAATGAAATTTATCTTGATTCATATGAAGAGGATTCAATGATGCTGGCTTGTGGAAAAGTCAGATGGTAGATCCGAGGTGCTCAATGCATAGAGCGCGAGTTGATCATTTTTGGTTTTTGGATTACCATGAAATTCTACCCGTAACAAAAGTTATGGCTCTCAGAAGGATGGGCCAAACTTTGCCCAAGGAGGGGGTCCAAATTGATGAGGTGTCCTGGTGGTGATGCGGCACTATGGGTCACATGCTGAGAGGAAAATTGTGCCTATGTGTCACTCTGTGCTTAGAAGGCACATGCTGATTGTGTAGATGACTGGACTATAGTGACATGGCACTGGTGACTGTATGTGCTGACATGGCAAGATGGGATTGCTGGCATGGTAGCTGATGTGGAATGCCTATGTGGCATGTTGACATGGCACATATGGGTAAGGTTGCCATGTGGCATAAATTTGGTTAACCAACCCTATCCCTTGGTTGACCCAGTGTCAAATACACCTAACCATGGTTAACTGAAACTTACTAATGATGTGTACTCCATGTGATGTGGCAAATTGGTTGCCACATGTCAAGTCTTGGTGGTGCCATGTGTGTGGAGATAAGGCAATGGAATCCTAAAGATTTCGAGCGGAATCTAGTAGATTTTGTCTGTGGTTGCCTGCGTGGTTGCCTGTGATCGGCTGTGTAGTTGATTGAAGCTTACGGGTTGCTATTTATTGGGTGGCCAACTGATGATCTACAGCCACTACGTGCCTCGACTTCTGTGAACAAAAGATGCAGAGGTGCTCGCCGCACTGTGGTCTCGTGGAGGGTTGGTTGGTCTGGTTGGGCCATTATTGCATGGGCTAGACGTTTTGGTCCTATCGACCAAGGAGCTTAGGATCACTTGTTGTGTCACGGTTGGAACTCCCTTATTGTGTGGAAGGCAATGGCTAGCCATTGAGAATACAACATGTTGAGGTCGCGGTGGTCTACTGAGATGATTGCTCATTGCGAGAGCCATCGGAGAGCATTGAGTAAGGCTTGCCTTTAATGGAATTGCTTTGAAGCTAGCTCTTCATGCACAGAGTCATATAGCCCATTGCTGCGCTTGTATGTAAAAGGCAATGTTTGAATGTCGTTGAGGACTTGAAGCTGGTCCTTGAGCTCATAGGAGGTTGTAGAGTCTTGAGAGTTGTCGCATGAGTCAGCTTGAGTGATCTTTGTGACAATACAGTTGCTGAATGCTCGTTTCATAAGCATGTGGTGTGGTACTTCCACAAAGAAAGGCTAGGGAAACCCTTGGATCTTAATCCTTACACATGCAAGAATGAACAACAGTTAAGAGAGAGAGAACTGAGTCTATCTTTTTCATCAAAATGACCTTACTTATCTTACTCTCCATAGCTCGAAATGATGAGCTGTCTGAACCAAGCCAAAAGGGGGAGGGATCTCTATGATGAGAGCTAGAGAAGGAACGGAGATGCCTTAAGCAGAGGGCTTACACCTTGATGGAACAAGGGATTTCATGCCTTGATGGAACAAGGGCTTATAATCTCTCTAATGGAAATCTATCTCATTGGAAGATGCCTCGCGGAAGGAGGTCTTGACACTCATGAAGGGAGTGGGAGCATCATCGGCTCTGATACCATGATAGCGGAAGTGAGAGAGGGAGAGAGAGAGGAGTGCACACAATATAACTACTTGTACACTAAGTGTATTGAGCACGAACATGAAGATATACATGTGAACCCCTTAGGGTTCTTAACTGGTGTTTGACCTAAACTAGCACGATGATATAATGCATGATGTTCCAACCACTGGGTTGGTTTAGGACAATTACATTAATTCCAAGCCAACCCAGTTTAGAATTAATTTGTTAAACTTTTGCAAAACTCATTTACAAACCACTAGGCTAGTTTAGGCAACCATTAACTTGCATTGTATTAAGCATGTATATGATGTCCTCGTCCCATTGCTTGCGTCTTGCCCGTTTTTTGCTAATGTCATTATTATTTGGAGAAACTCTCATATTCTTGTGCCAAAAAATTCACTTAATCAATGAATTTTGCACTTAGATTGCCTCTCCCAAAGACTTGTCAAATTGGGATGATCCTACATTATTTTTGCTCTGTGTCTAACCACCACTGGATCCATGTTGGTCCTTCTGATTGAAAACATCTTTGACATTGTGTGCCCAAGCCATTTCTCCTTTGTTTCATAGGATGCCAACATAACTATTGTCACCCTCTTTGGAGCTAGTTGATCTAAGCTATGCATCCCTTTCGATAGGCCATTTCTTAAGTTAGAGAGCATCGTCTCTTGGGTTGCATCTCCTTGAAGTTGCTATCTCAAATGCTTCTGCAAAATGTGAGACCATAACTCGTGTTCTTCACTTTGATGGCAATGATGAAATGCATGCATCTACAACCGCTTCCTACTGCTACTTAGCAAGGAATCTTCTTTCTTCTCATTTTTTCTCCCTTTGCAAACATTGCAAAAGTGTCTTACGTTGCCTTTTTGATACCGTGCCATTTCTTTCCTCGCCCCATGATCTATTCCTTGTGCCCTTGACCAACCCTTTCATCTTTCCTATCTCATAGCCTTTGTCTAGTTCTCTTGCAAGCCATGACAAGATGCATCTTGCCATTGAAGCCATGGCAAGGAGATGATCAGTGAACCACCACCAAAACGAAGACCAGTGAGCTAGTGAGGTGAGAAAATAATAGAATGACTTATATAAGTAAATAAGATGATGTCACATCAAACTAACTCTGCACAGAGTAGGGTGATAGGAGGAGGATGTACTTTGCAAGGTGGCAGGAGGATGTACTTTGTTGGGCGGCAAGAGGAGGATGTACTGTAATATTAAAAAATTGGATGAGAAACGAAAAAAATCAAAAGTGCATGGGGATAGAAAAAAATTTAGCCACCATAAATTCCCCCCTCCGGCGATACATGTCAGCGAAATTGGATATACCGGTTGCCCTCAAGCAATTGCCATGTGGCCTAAATTGCTTCAAAATAAATACACTAAAGGGCATGGTATCGGGTTTAATCCTGTATATTTTGGAATGCAATGACCTTTGACATGCTTATGAGCCATATAGTAAGGAATTGCATGGAAAAAGAACGAATTCAAAATTATAAATAGTATTGAATTTATTAAAATAAATTTGCACGTGCACAAATCACACATTTTTAGATTCTTCCATTCTAGGGTGAATATAGATACCAATATCGCCACTTATCAATGTTTTAAGACCACCATGCACTAGTCCCACTAGTTTGGCTTCCATCTTTTTAATTTCTAACAAAACAAAAAAGTTATGGAGCATGCCCTTGAATGGGTGTGCATAATTTTAGCACAACATTGGAGCCCCCTTAAACCATATCTAAGGTTCTCAACAATCAGGTGTGTCCTTTGGTTGAGTGTTGAGGATGGTGTAAATTGCACCATACCTCTAGGGCATAGGGTCAACAAACCCTAACCCTAAGGGGTTCACATGTATATCTTCATGTTTATGTTCAATACAACTTAGTGTCCAGGTAGCTATATCATGTGCACTCCTCTCTCTCTCTCTCTCTCTCTCACACACACACACACACACACACACACACACACACACACTTTTGCTATCATGGTATTAGAGCACTAGATGCTACCACTCCCTTCGTAAGTGACATGCCCTCCTTTCGTTAGGCATCTTCCATTGAGAGAGATTTCTGTCAGAGAGAGTGCAAGCCCTTGTTTCATCAAGGCACACAAGCCCTTGCTCCGTAAAGACAACAAGCCCTCCGTCATGAGGCATCTTCATCTCTCATCTAGTTCATCTTGTAGAGCCCTTATCCATCTCCAATTTGAGACAGAAAGCTTCTGATTCTGCCATTAGAAGCTCTAGTTATCATTCCTTAAGTGATTATGTTCTTTGAGGGAGATGGTTATCTTTCAGTTGTGAAGGTTTTCAAGGTTCTTTGTGAAGAGAAGCAAGCTGGTTCTTATTGGTTCTCTCATCCACAACAAGTATCTTAAGTTGACAGCAAAGACAAAGGAGGGCTTGAACTAGCTACTCATTTTCTGTGACCTTCAGGCTTAGAGGTTGGTGGCGCATACAACTTTACAGCAAGCTAGGTTTGTCGTGGAAGATGCATGCTGGGCTTTTTGTAATTTCTTTTGTGTGAGACTTTGGCAAAGTCTCAAAGCAACAACCTATACTATATAGCTAGCTAGGACTAGCGGCCGAGCAACAGCAAGCTCATGGGCTACTCTAGACAAAGAGTGCCTTATCTGCAAGACCCATCTACTCCACGCCTTCATACCTACAAGCTTGCTACATCACCATTGCGACACCTCATCATGCTGATCACCTTCTTGGGATCAAAATTTGGCCATCCTTCCGAGAGCCATAACTTTTGATTCAGAGGGAATTTCGCAGTGATCCAAAAACCAAAAATGATGGCCAGATCATGCTCTATGCATTGAGCATCTTAGATCTGCCATCTAGAATTTCCACAGTTCACCATCATTGCATCCTCATCATCAAAACCACCTCCTAATCCATTGCAGCGCATCTAGCACATAAAAATGAACGAGATAAAATTCATTTGCTGCATTTTGCGATTTGACATGTAGTCTAGCTATAGACTAGCACCTCCATAGAGGAGATCCTGGTTCCATACACATCCACATCAACCTTGTATAGCCTCTTAGCTATGCCTGACACTCAGTTGTTATGATTCGATTATAGGCTTGATCTTTGGCATACACTTGGCTCTCCCACCATGACTTGGCTTTGATCATTTAGTGTAAGCCCCTGAGTGGCTCACACATAGTGTTCTCATGGGTAGACACTCTTGCTGGTACAAGGGTAAGCCTCTTGCATAAGCACTAGATCGTCTCTAGCATGGAGTTATCACAAAGTTGATGTTACACGAGTCATGACTCTGGACAAGATCTGTGAGTGGAAAGAGAACTTTGACCATTCATTGCCACAGGGTATGTACCAATCTATGATGTAGCATACTCGAGCCTCATTGGTCTTGAGAGATTGGACACATATGTTCCATATGTTAGCATGGATCAGACCATAGTTTCTGATCATACATATTCCTCGATAAGCCCTTTACATGAGGCACGTTAGGTAGTAAGCCCTCAATATAAGGTAAATTGGACAATAAGCCCTCAATCTCACCTACATCAGCACAATTTGACTCCTATGATGTATAGTCATCACATTCATGCATGGATCCGACTCCATTTACTATCACACCAAATGATGCAGATACTCAGCATGAGTTCACCATTGATCATGCAAATTTTCAGTAGGTAATTCCTAAGTACGAGGCACTCACATCTCTAGCCGGATGCAGAGATATATGCCATAGCACATCCAACTCTTCAAGTGATTCCATTCCAGCATCCATCACTGATGCTTCCACCTCTAATACGGAGCACATCATCTCTTTGAACATAGTTTCCACGAGCAGTACAAATCAACAAATAAATTTCCAAGACATTACAACATCGGCTCAGTCATGCCGCATTGCAATCCCCCTTGGATCCAATTATCACCACCTTCCATCAACAGATTATTCCTCAGCATGAGGATACTTATGCATCAGTGCGGTCTTGCCCTAGTGCATTGGACATCATCAAGTTCAGCCATAGTGCAACCTAGGGAGATGCAGTGTTTCAGCATGCACTTATGACAGTCGTATATAGTTCATACATGATGTAGATCAATGGTTGGATCCATGATTTGGAAAAAGTTGGGTCACCAAAGACATTTCTGTATATATACACACACGCGGCCATCTACAAGGGGCGCAACCACATGTGGCATACGTTGACAGACAACAAGGGTCTTCCAGGGATCGGATGTGGGTAGTGAGCTCGGGTGAGCAAATGCCCATTTGGCAAGGGTCTTGTGCTTAAGCTGTGGTTATGAGGAATTCCAACAAAGAAATGCTGCCGTGTTAGATGGGGGCCACCAAAAAAGCCAAGAGACTGGCAATGAGTTGCCTGATGCATGTAAATAGACTGCATAGTCAACGGTAGGCCACCTTTGATTTCGAATGATTTGTTGCCACGTGTTAGTTGATTCTTCTCTAGTTAACCGAAGCAAATGAACTCCGATAACATACGACCAACTTCAAGTAACCATGTGTTCCTAATTCTGATAGGCACAACGATTAACGGATTACAATCTCCGATGTGCTTGATCTATGTGCCACTCAAGAAACTTGGTGACTTCAGAAGAGGGTGGGTTCAAATCACTCGCCCGCCCATGGAGGAAGAAATAGAATTGGAAGATGGGCATTGGGTGTGGTGGTTCAAATTAATATATGTCACCAATGTGTGGTTGGTGAGGAGATAATCATGTAGAGGTTGGAGGAGTTGGCCATGGAGTGAGTGATTTGGAAAAGGGCCGGACACAAATCTCTTGTGTTAGTGTCCGAGCCGGTTCCTCTTATTGAGCAAACTACCTTTTTACTTGGCCAACACTAGAGAGTTTTATGAAACTCTAAAATCCTTGGCACATTTTAAGCCATTAGATCAATTGGCCTATTATTAGCTACTTAACAATATACGTAGCAGTTGGCTAGAGGAGGGTTCTGATTGACGGACGGAAGGAAAGCCGTTGCGTCATTTCCGTTTGACGGAACGGCGTCCCTCCCTACTCCTTTCCGACTCATGGTTCATGGTACCGGAGATCCACACTTTCACTGTCCGCTGACTCAACGCTCCGCACCTCTTTTTGCACAGGTTCTCAAGCAGAAATTCTCCTATGGCTTCCCCCGACTTCCTGCGAGTTACTGCAGTTGTGCTGGAGGATGCTTCGCCTGCCTCTAATCGAATTAAGGCTCGCATCCAGTACTGCAGCACAAATCTCAATCATGGGCACACTTCCGGCAATGGTTTTCCTTGCTGCTCATGCTTCGCAGGTACCTCTAGTACCCAGCGCTTACTTCCCGGATCCCCCCGAGTGGTGCGACAAACGAAAGAGCAAAGTAAGTGTTCGACAAGTTTGAGCTGAATAATTTGCACAGGTAAAGCTGAAGATAGGCTAGTCTGACGAGTCAGTTGTGAATCCTAACAGATAGACCCAAGACCTCCAGATTTCAAGCACAAGCTTACCAAGAGTCTTTATGGACAGACGGCTGGTGCAATCCAGGTTAAGTGTCCGTGCCTGGTCAGAATTGGAAGACCGTGGCTTGATGGATGCGTGTGGCAAGGCCGGCTTTAGGTCCGGAGTACAAGCGCATGCATCCAAAGCACACGCACTGCGAGAGAAGGGCGGCTGGAAGATACGTTGCATAGAGGAGGCACTCACGTATATGGAACGTATGCCTCAGCTCCGTTCAGTTGAGAACTTTGCATACATCTTGCATAAGTACAGAAAAGAGAAGAATCTAGCGTTTACCAAGCGCTTGCATAACTATATGTGCAAAAGTGGGCTGGAAGATCATACATCTCTTGGGAACTACCTTGTCCCAATGCTAGTGCGAGTTGGAAGCATGTGTGATGCTGAACATCTTTTTAACAAGTTGGTTTATCGAAATGTTTATTCTTGGACTTCCCTCATCGTGGGTTATATTGAATGTGGGGAGTCACATCATGCCCTCAACCTGTACCAGAAAATGCAAGAGGATTCTGTACATCCTAGCAAGTATACGTTTGTGGCGTTAGTGAAGGCGTGTGCTAGGCTGAAAGATGCAGAAAGAGGCCAGGAAATACATGCTGAGATTGCCAGAAAGGGGTTGGAAAGAGATCCTTTTGTTGGTAACATTTTGGTAGATATGTATGCCAAATGTGGCTCACTTGCAAAGGCAAGGCAAGCGTTTGACAAACTTCCAATTCGAGATGAGGTCTCATGGACTGCATTAATCGCAGGATATGTTGAGCATGGTCTCAGTGAGGAAGCCATTAACTGTTTTGAACAGATGCAGCTAGAGGATGTCTCTCCAGATGCTGTCACGTTTGTTTGCAGCTTGAAAGCTTGTGGCAGCATAGGAGCCATAGACAAGGGCCGAGGAATACATGCTGAGATCGCTAGAAAGGGGTTGGAAAAAGATCTTTTTGTTGGCAGCACCTTGGTTGATACTTATTCTAAATGTGGCAAGCTCGCAGAAGCACAGGAAGTGTTTGACAAGCTCCCGGTTCGAAATGAGGTTTCATGGAATGCGCTATTTGCAGGATATGCTGAGCATGGGTTTGGTGAGGAAGCTTTGAACTGCTTCGAACAGATGCAAGTGGATGGTGTCTCTCCAAATTCTCTCACGTTTGTTTGCAGCTTGAAAGTTTGTGGCAGCGTAGGAGCTGTAGGTAAAGCCCCAGAAATACATGCTGAGATTGCTAGGAAGGGATTGGAAAGAGATCTTTTAGTTGGCAGCACTTTGGTTCATATGTATGCCAAATGTGGCTTGCTTGCAAAGGCAGGGGAAGTGTTTGACAAGCTGCCGGTTCGAGATGTCGTCTCGTGGAACATACTAATTTCAGGATATGCTGAACATGGTCTTGGCGAGAAAGCTCTTGACTGTTACAAACAGATGCAGTTGGAGGGCATCTCTCCGGACGCCGCCACGTTTGTTTGCAGCTTGGAAGCTTGTGGCAGCATGGAAGCTATAGAAAACGGCCGAGAAATACATGCGGAGATTTCCCGAAAGGGGTTGGAAGGAAATCTTTTTGTTGGCA
Source organism: Dipteris shenzhenensis (assembly GCF_047967505.1). NCBI lineage: Eukaryota > Viridiplantae > Streptophyta > Polypodiopsida > Gleicheniales > Dipteridaceae > Dipteris > Dipteris shenzhenensis. Next base: position 40,018,824 of record NC_141603.1, read on the forward strand.
ACAGCTTGATCGATATGTATGCCAAATGTGGCTCGCTTGCAAAAGCACAGGAGGTATGTGACAAGCTACCAGCTCGAGATGTTGTCTCGTGGAATGTACTTATCTCAGGATATGCTGAGCACGGGCTTGGTGAGGAAGCTCTTAATTGTTTCAAACAAATGCAACTGGAGGGCATCTCTCCTGATGCCATCACGTATATCTACAGCTTGAAAGTTTGTGGCAGCACAAGAGCCATAGACAAGGGCCGGGAGATGCAGGCTGAGATTGCCAAAAAGGGGTTGGAAATAGATGTTTACCTTGGTAGCACCTTGGTCGATATGTATGCCAAATCTGGCTTGCTTGCAAAAGCGAAGGAATTATTTGACAAGCTTCCTGTTCGAAATGAGGTCTCGTGGACTGCACTAATCACAGGATATGCTGAGCACGGTCATGGTGAGGAAGCACTCAAGTGTTTCGAACAGATGCAACTGGAGGGCATCCCTCCGGATGCTGTCACATTAGTTTGTAGCCTGAAAGCTTGTGGCAGCATAGGGGCCATAAACAAGGGCAGAGAAATACATGCTAAGATTGCAAGAAAGGACTTGGAAAGCAATCTTTTCGTTTGCAACTCCTTGGTTGATATGTATGCGAAATGTGGCTTGCTTGCGAAAGCTCAAGAATTTTTTGATGAGCTGCCAGTTCGAGATGTTGTCTCGTGGAATGCACTAATCGCAGGATATGCTCAGCAAGGTCAAAGTGAAATTGTTTTTCATATGCTTGAGAGAATGAGAGGAGATGGCATAAAGCCGGGCGGGGTCACATTCCTCAGTGTTCTTACTGTATGCAGTCACACAGGTCTAGTGGAAAAGGGCCAGAAGTACTTTGAGGCCATGAGCAATGGCTACGGCATCACTCCAACTATTGAGCACTACACTTGCATGGTTGATCTCCTTGGCCGCGCAGGCCAATTAGACGAGGCAGTAGCGATGGTGAAGAAGATGCCTTTCCATCCTAGTCTCGTGATTTGGCATATCGTGTTGGGTGCTTGTACAAAGTGGCATAATGTGGAACTTGGAAGACAGGCCTTTGAAAATGCATTGCAATTGGATGAAAAGGATGCTGCAGCTTATGTCTTGATGTCTAACATTTATGCAGATGCTCATATGCAGGAGGATGAGAAGTAGGATGAAAGAAACAATCAGTGAAGAAACCAGCAATAGAGTTGGCAGACTGACAATGGCAGAAATATGCATTCATTTTTGCGGGGGATAAAAGACATTCCCAAAAGCAAAAACTTATATTAAAAGCTGCTCTCAAAATGAGGGAGGGTGGTGTGTCCCAGATTTGTGGTTACTGCATGTGCGCTAATCAACATCCAATGGGACAACTCCATAAACAATGGCGTTTGTAATTACTCTCATGCAGTCATAACACTTGTAAACTATTTTCACCAGAGCTGCAAGCATCTTTCACGTATTCAATGAAGGAGAGTTCGCTTGTGGGACTGTTGGTGATGCAACAGTGCATTTAGACCAGCCAGTCTCCCTCTTCAAATCGAAAAGTGGAGAAGAAACCAGCACAGAGTTTGCATACCGACAATGGCAGAAATATGCATTAACTTTTTGTGGGGGATACAAGACACTCCCTAAGCAAAAATATTTATACAAAGCTGCCGTCAAAATGAGGGAGGGACGAGGGTGTGTCCCAGATTTGAGTATATTACATGTGCCTAATCAATACACCCAATAGGAAAACTGTGGTGTTGTAAACAATGATGGGGTTTGTAATTATTCTCACACACTTGTATCACGAAGATAAAACGTTGAACTATTCTCATCTGGGCTGCAAACCACTGTCATGTCTTCAAGGAAGGGACTATTGGTGGTGCAAGAGTGCACGTAGACTAAGCCAATGTCCCTCTTATTTGGATGAGAAGAATATTCTTTTCTTAAATCATATTGGGCAGAGGCATGAATATAGCACTGTATCTCATGAATAGGAGTATTACAACTATTTTTCAAAACATTAATCTTAAAGAAACTAATCGGAGGAAGAAATCCTAGAATAATCCATCTAAGATCATTTGATTCACTTGCATAAAAACATCAGCTGAATGAATTGAGAAGAAAGCTTGATGGTAAGTCTAAGAAAAGTGAGATATAATGATGAAAGAAGTCTTTGGGACCCTAAGAGAGTAATAATAAGCAAAGATGTGATTATGGATGAATCATGAAACTTCTATGCTCTCACTATAGCACAGGTGCCAACTACACTTCCCTTTGAGCATTTCAAAATAAGTTCCTTATATAGCCAACTTACAGTGCCATATGACTCATAAACATCTCTCTAGAAGTATATCTATGAAAATCCTTGTAACATATTTGAGTTTTTCTAGGATACTAGACTTTTAAAGTTGAGGTGTCAAAACCTATTATGCCATGATGTCTTCATGCATGCATCCTAATTTTGATGATGAGCTACTAAGGCTCTCTGAATCAGTGGTGAAGATAGTTTGAATATATGGCAAATCTTAGCAAGGATTCTCAACTTCCCTAACTGTGCATCCATACTTGTTAAAGACACCCTCCAAGTCACTATTTTTCATCTAACCAGTAGAAATAAAAATTTATGCCATTGTTGGGAATAAAATGCATCTCCTATGCTCTTCACAATGCTTGCATCAGGTGTGTCATCTCCCATCACAAATTTTTTTGTCAGGGCAGAGTTTTGAGAACCAATCCCTTTTTAGTATCATGTGGTTTTTTACACTTGATTCAAACCACCATGTGTCCTCATCTTTGTGACTCTGAGTAGCTAGCTTCTCTAAAAGAGCATACTAAGAGTTGAGAACCTTGTGTTAATGACAATCATCTTGATCATAGGCATAATGTGGAGGCTGTCTCTACTGATTGCCTTGATTTTGATGTGGACTTCTAGAACTAATATTCTAACCACTCACTAAGTCACTTCTGCATTCTAATTCCCAATATTCTCGAAGGCCATGATAATTATAGTTTGGTGTTCTCTAGGGAGTACCAAACTGACGTCCTCCTCTTCTAGGGTTTCTTTTACTTCAAGTGTTCTGTGTCCACTTTTGAGTGGAAGGACCATGGTGTTGTTTGATTTCAACGAATTCTCCCAAGTAGAACAATCCTAGGCATATCGTTTGCATCGAAGTGACTCTCAAGAGATTTGCATGCATTCAAGATGGATGTTTTACCTTTGAAAATGGGTATTGCAATATCTTTGACATTGAAATTAACGATCTCCAATGCTACTTATGTCTTGTCATCCCAATCTATCTATTACCTTGCTATTTCTTTAAGCTTAGGGGAGTAGTCAAACTTGTTGCCACTAAAGGCTCAAGCCTTTTACTTCTCTACAACAATATCCCACCACTTCTTCAAGTGGGAGATCTTCACCATCATGAATTTCTAGCTACCAAAATTATTGTCACATAGCTTGCGATTTTGATCTAGAAAGACAAATCATCATGTGAATTTGTCTCGTGACAAAACTACTATGTGCAAAAGATCAACCTTGTATAAGATATCAACAATAAAGTGACAAAGATAGCCTGAAGGCTTTACAAGGTTGACGTAAGTAAGTGCAAGAACCAATGCCAAAATAGTCAACTAGTGATTTTACAAGGGTGGCGATTGAGTGCAAACTAGTGCAAATGCCTTGAAATCAAGGAGCAAACTTAATAGTGAGTTACAAAGCTCTAGGAAATTTTTGATAAAGGAAGGGAGAGAGGAGTGCACAATATGCGATTCGACAATAGTTGTATTATCAACATGATGAAGAATACGTACACTCTTACCCCTTAAGCTTAGGTTTGGGAATTTTCCCTAAGCCTTCATAGTCCTCTCTGGGTTAGTGTGACTTACACTATTGTTGACATTAGAATTTCCAATAAAGATGATAGTAGGGTGTTGTTGTTTGGCTTCCCTTGATGTATATATACACCTTTACCACCGGTGTTGAGGGGTTACACCTTTATTGTATAAATGTATTGTTGATTTAAAATCATTAACAATCTTGGCCTACTTAAATCTTTTTACCTAATGAATTTGTAGTAATCACTATTGGTGTATTTCATATCATATTGCGATGTAACACAATACTCGAGTATGCACATTTGGTGGCCACTTAGTGTGTTGTCGTGGCTTCTATGGGATGTTTTAAGGGGTACTTCTATATAATGGTCAATTCCATGAGGTTACCAACATAATCTTTACAAACATACATACATACTTACTTACTTACTTACATACATACATATGTATGTATGTATGTATGTATGTATACGTGTGTGTGTGTGTGTGTGTGTGTGTGTGTGTGTGTGTGTGTGTGTGTGTATCAAATCACATCCTGCTATAAGGACATATTTGAGTGGATAAATTGTGCATATCAAATTTCTTTAATTATGAAACTTGCCTTGTGTACCAATTGTGGTTCCTTCATCTCTCCATGGCTCCACACCAAGGAAATTGTATAGCCTACCCCAAGATTTTGAGTTTGAATTCTATCGAAAGACCACTTGACTTGTTTTCTTCTACATTCCAAACCATCCATACAAAAACCCACATGAATAATAAATTTGCATTTTTATAAATATTATTAGTACTTTGAATTAAAAGTTGGAAAGATACCTTAATGCATGGATTGGCTTACTTTCGACCAGATAATACCCACACCATTTCTCATGGCTACATACAAGATTTTCCTTACCATTAATGATGAAGTCTGGAGGCTACTCCAAGTAGATTCCATTTTCAAATTCAACATTCAAGTGATCATTCTTGACATACATTTGGTGAAGAATCCATGTAAATTGGGCTGCCAATGCAATGGCTACTACGAATTTCATAGTCATGTAAGGGAGGCGATTCATAGAAGCTATAGCCATGGGCCAATGACAGTAGAAATGTGGCTTTTGTCATGTTCAAAATGAAAGAGGTTCATATCAATGAGAATATTGCATCATAATGTGGCTTTTGTCATGTTAAAAAAGAAAGAGGTCCATATCAATGAGAATATTGCATTTGAAAAGTATGGGACATACCACCTATATAATCTTGTAGGTTTTCTTGAGGCTTATTCTTGCATAGATAGTACGTTGGAAAGAAATACAATGGAGATATTGAAGAATGAACATAGAAGGCAGAGAAAGACATGCAAATCAAATATTGCACCTTGTGTTTGTTTGAGTGTTATCGTGACTCAAGAGAAGTCCCTATGGATCATCCCTACGTTCTTGAATAGTGGTAGCTTGCTTTTCCTCCTTCCAAGTACCACGATTTGATGGAGGATCCTTCATGCAATATAGGCAAGAAAACTAAAGGGAGGTTTAGAGATGCACAGGAAAGAGGACCGATCACCGATTGGAGGATGCAACATGCGTAGCTACTTCTACTTAAATGTGTACCATGCCATCCATGCTCTCTTTGCTATTGGTGGAGCTACATCAGGGCTACAAGTTCCATAAGAACTTTCAAAACAATTACACATATTTGTGAGTTGTTTGAATGGGAGGCAAATATAGCTCACAATTTGACATTCAATGGTTAGTTGGTGAAATGGACTAATTTTTTGTTGAGAAGATGATGGCCAAAAGTATTAAGGACAGTTGTGGTTAGGGGACTTATGTTTGGGCAAGAGTCATGGAAAGAATTTATTTATTCATTGCATACAGTCTTTTACTCCTTCCTATGATGGAGATAGGATGGGTATTACTATATGGATATTTGTTTCAGCTCATCTGAGGTCTCCCTCCTCCCCTCTTATGGCTACAATCTTGAACACTTAGGCCAGCTTTAGGAGTACTCTTTGTAGAATTACCCCTTGCTCTTTTGAAGAGATTGATAGATAGCTTGTCCTCTAGAATTATAGCATACTTGATGACCATGGCAAACTGCTTGGCATCTCTCATTATATGCAATGGTCTAGATAGGACATAGGCCATGTCTCTTCTGTGGGAACTTGGAAAGATTTCAAAAAACTTCCAAAGGATTGTAGATTACAATTAATAAGTCACCTCAGAGGAGCTATGGGGAGAATTCAAAAGTTTGATGAAACCATACTCGTGGATTGGGTTGATACAGATGACATGCCTATTTCTTGCTCTACTTGGAGGGGGGATTTCTTAAGGATAGGTATTCCACTTTGGGTCATAGCACTATGACAATTAGATGAGGATACATTTGCCTTTGATGTTCAGTATGGGGCATGTTGTTTAAATATATTAACGATGTTATATTTGGGTTCCTTTTCATCTTGTCAAGATCACTATTTATGTTGAGTATCACTCAGATTCAGAGTGCTACCAAGACCCAGACCCCACTTCTAATCTCGTTGAGCTCATGGAGAATTTTACTTTGTGGAGGATTACCCATAAAGGTTCTATAGTGGGACCCTAGAGAGTGAAGTGGATTGATGTAGATCGCTGAGAAAAGAGCCTCCCATTGTTTTGTTACATGGTCAGTAATGCCAAGAGGTTTTATCTTAGTTGTAGAGGCTAGAGGCCCTCCGAAGCTCCTCAGTAGGAGAGATTTCAAATTTTTAATGATCTGCAAAAAGTTTTTTGGAAAAGAATCTAGAAATCCCTTCAAAATACTTTTCTTTTGGCTTTCTATTCATGGAAGGATTGCAATGAACTTGTGGATCCATGTTTGGAGATTAATCTACTTGTCCTTGATGCCTTTCTACTATGGAGTCTATTCAACATTACCCAAGGGATTGCAAATAGGTACGGGTCATGTGGAAGAGGATTGCTAGGATTCTGATAATCTTTATTCCTTCCTCTTCTCTATGACTTGGGGCTCGCTATCTTGGCTCTCTTTTTTATGGCCTCAGGTCTTTTATGAGAGGCATGACTCTCCTTGGTCTCTTTTGATTTGCCAACACTTAGTAGAGTCTTGCCCTCTAGATGATGATGCATTTCCCCCCTTTAGGCCCATGCATGCCTTTGTGAATTCTTCTTGGGAGATACTTGTGAGTATTTCAACGTGGTACATTTAGAGATCTAGATTCATAGAGGCCTTGGATGGATCTAAAGTCCACCTTCTCACACTTTGGCTACTATTTGAATAGATACAATACACACACCAATCACCATTTGGGTGGGCATGCAAGGCCCCTCATGGGTAGCTTCAGCCAAGGGGGCTATTTTCCTAAGGGAATCAAGTGGCTTCCCCCTTTTTTAAAAAGATAAAAATTAGGGTTGAGGTGGCACTTTTAGCCTCAACCTTGAATTTTTTCTTGGTTGCTCCGAGGAGCTTCTTTATTAGCCACTTTAGGCTGTTTATTATCATTCCTTACATGAATATTTCTACCTTGAGCTTGCTTTTGTGGGTTTTTTAAAGACTTAATAGAAGTATTTTTTAGGGAAAAAATATGAGGATAAAAAGAGACCACAAAAAAATAATGAAAGGAAGTTTGGATGCAATGGAGTGGTAGCCATGTGGTCCATAAAATCAGTGGTCCTTGCCTTAAAGCTTGTGAAGTATTCCATAGGTCTAAGTACGATAAATAATTGTATTGATATAGGGTTTATATGACAAAATATGAAGAGGGGAGAGGAGAAGAATGGAGATAAGGAGAGAGGGCACAGCTAGAGAGCACACCACAAATGACTAACTGTACACTAGATTTAGTTGAAAATGTAGAATATATACAAACCAATTTAGGGTTAGGGTTAGGGCATCTAACCCTTTCCTTTATAGCACTCTATATGTGTTAGTGCTATGCACATGTAATCACATGATGTTGAGTATGGTCTCTCAACACCTTCCCTCAAGATCAACATCATGAAGTAGGCCTTCCCTCAAGATGATGATTCTGGGGAATCGAAGAAGGATTGAACATTACATTCCATCACACCCCTTTGATGGGAATGTCCTTCCTCTACGTCAAACCAAGAGCTTGTCGGTGTTTCTCGAAAAGCTCTTTATCGAGTGGTTTGGTAAAGATGTCTGCAACATTCTCTTTGCTATCACAATGATGTAGTGTGATGTCACCAAGTAACACTCTTTCTCTAATGAAGTGCTCTCTGACATCAATGTGCTTTGTCTTGGAGTGATATACTGGATTCTTGGCCAATGCTTGGGCTGATTGATTATCACAATATATTATTGTTGACTTTGATCCATCAAAGTAATCCATTTCTAACAATAATCTTCTGAGCCATATAGCCTCACATGCACCTATAGGAGTGCCCTATATTCTGCTTTAGTCAAAGACAAAGAAAGAGTTGGCTGTTTATTTGACAACCATGCTATAGCACCTTGACCAAGGAAAAATGCATATCCCTGTGTGGATCTCTTGGTCTCAATATCCATGCAACCTTGGATGACTCTGATGTATCTCAAGACTCTTTTAGCTGCATTCCAGTGAGACTGTTTTGGATTTGCCATAAACTGTGCTAGTGAACTTACTGCATAACAGGTATCTAGCCGTGTGATAGTCAGATATATAAGAGATCCAATGAGCTGCCTATAGTACTCGTCATTGACTATAGGCTTTTTTAAATCGTTAGTAAGTTTTAAACTCTGCTCCATGGGAGTGGCTGCAGTCTTGCAATCTACTATATGAAACTTCTTCAGGAGGCTGTCAACATATTTCAGCTTACTCACATAAAGGTGTTGTCTAAAATCTCTTGAGAACTCAATTCCAAGACAATAGTGCATGAGTCCAAGATCTTTCATGTCAAACTCTGCAGATAAGCCTTGTTTTAGCTTTTTGATGAAGCTATCCTTGCTTCCGATCACAATTAGATCATCTACGTACAAAAGTGCAATAGTAATGTGTTCCCCTTAAACTTTGTAGTAGAGAGTATGATTTGCATTAGACTTCATGTATCTCAGATCAACAAAATATTTGTTGATTCTGCTGTACCAACTTCTAGGTGCTTGCTTTAAGCTGTAGAGACTTTTCTTGAGTTGGCAAACATGATTCTCCTTTCCTGGTTCAACATAACTTGTGCTGGTTGTTGCATGTAGACTTCCTCATCTAGATAACCATTGAGAAATGCATTCTGGACATCGAGCTGGTACCCATTCCATTTGTTGAGTGTTGTTAGTGATATCAAGAACTGCATGGACTCCATCTTTGCTATACTGGAGCATAAGTCTCATCTTAACCTTGACCATACTATTGTGCAAATCCTTTTGCAACTAGTCTGGATTTGTATCTTTGAATGCTTCCATTTGGATTGTACTTCACTTTGTATACCCATTTGTTTGCTATGGCCATCTTTCCTAGTGGAAGGTCACATAATTCCCAAGTATTATTCTTATACAAAGCATCCATTTCTTCATTCATAGCAGTTTGCCATTTTGGCTTGTCTACTACATCTTCAAAGTACACTGGCTCATCTGTAGCCATCATGATAGTCAAAGAGCATAGTTGGTGGTTTCAACCTGAATTGCTTTGCCTTTCTGAGCATATGTCAATCTGGATGGAGGTTTGCTTTTGCTACTAGTAGACCATCAGATTTGTTGTGGTTCTTCTCGGGGTACTTATGGCAATTCTTGCTTTTCTTCATCAATCTTTTCTATAAATGACTGTGAAATCAGTGTGTCTCTCTCCTGTGTATTTGAGGTTTTCCATTCTAATTCCTCATCAAAGATTACATCTGTAGAGATAATGACCTTTCAGTTGATGGGATCATACAACTTGCATGCTTTCTTTCTTCACTGTAGCCAACCATGATGCATTTATGTGACTTCGCATCCAATTTCCTCCAATGATCATCATGTATGAGGGAATATGTATGCAACCAAATATGCGGAGATGCCCAATACGTGGCTTGTGTCCAGTGAATGTTTCATAAGGTGTCATACCCTGAATCGGTTTGGTCGGAAGCCGATTAAGCAAGTAGTTTGCAGTGGCTATTGCTTCTACCCAATACTGATTTGAAAGATGCTTCTCACTAAGAATTGCTCTAGCACTGTTTGATAAAGTACCATTCTTCCGTTCAGCTCTTGCATTCTGCTGAGGAATATCTGCATGAGTGAATTGTCTTTGAATGCCATGAGTTTTGCAAAAGTTCATGAACGCTGAAGACATGTATTCACCTCCTCTATCTAATCTCATGAATTTGATCTTTCTTCATGTCTGGTTTTCTACCATGGCTTTGAATTCTTGAAATCTGGACAAGACCTTAGATTTCTCTTTCAAAAAGTAGATCTAACAATATCTATTGTAGTCGTCGATGAAAGTCAAGTAGTAAAGTGAACCATTGATGCTGTGGGTCTGGGCATAACCCCATACATCTGTATGTATCAAATCAAGAATACCTCTAGCTTGAGAGGTGCTTCTACCAAAGTTGGTTCACTTTTGTTTGCCGAAGCAGCATGCTTCAAAAACTTTTCCAAGAAACTATTGCTTAGGAATTTCAATTGCCATATTTTGATTCCTGAGCTCAATCAAGATCTTGAAATTGACATGTCCATATCTCTTGTGCCATTTTGTGGATAGTGGCATCTATTGTGATTGAGCTGACATGGCATGCAAATATGGTACTGTGGCTAGGATTCTGAACAAGCATCCTTCCTTGACTCCTTTTCCTACTAGCTGAAATCCTCTGGATTTATCTCTGATAGTGCATTCATCTCCATCGAAGATGACTTGGTAGTTGTGTTCTGTCATTTGACCTACTATCACAAGGTTCTTGTTGAGCTTCGGAACATAGAGTACATCTTTCACCAATCCTTTCGTACCACACTGAAATTGTTCATAGGGATAATGCATGTCCCTTGAACTGGATTTGGTGTATTATATGTTGCTGTGTAGATGACATTTTTCTGACCTTCTAATGGTTTCATCTTTGTGAACCATTCTTGATGCATTGTCATATGAGATGATGCACCGTTGTCAATGTACCAAGGATCCTGATCTACTTAGTCGACTTGATAGCTGAAATCCTATTTTGAATTGGCATGTGTGTGTGAAATCAAAATCATGTGCTATTTGCCCATTGAACAATCAGTCAATGCCATTGAAAACTGCTCACTGAACTAATGAACGCCAAGTTTTAGGTAATGTGATGATGTGAAACTGCATGTGACCATAGGACCTGACTTGGAGTAGCTAGTCGGGAATTTGGGCATGGCTTAAATTGACAACTTGGAGAAATTCAAATCGTCTCCACTATGGCGATCTAGTCTACTCTGATCTAGATCTAGACCAACCATCGATCGATGAAAAGAACAATAAATAATTTCTTTTACTTTGGTTCTTTTTATGTGCTGGGTTCGATGCTCAAAAGTGAGTGATACTTGTGCTAAAATTTGTGCGTGATGTGATGAGTGCATAGAACACAAAAAATTGAGTGATTTGCCTTTTTAGAGCGCCGTCAAATTCTTCCTGGATCAAGAGATACGACTTGACCTAGATGGAGGGGCAAAAAAAAAGGGTGCAAAGTGTGCAAAGTGATGATGTGGCACTCAAGGGTCACATGGAGTGACTGTGCCTGTGAAGAAGTGTGCCAATAGAGCCTAGTGCTGAGGTGGTAGGAGTGGTCGCATGCAGCATGTGCACAATGTGCCTGGTAGGGGACTATGCTTGTAGGGGGCAGTGCCATGTGGTAGTGATGATGTGGCACTGTTGATTGGGCAAGGTGACATAGTAATTGACTAATCAACCCTGATGACATGGTAGATGATGTGGACTTGCTGACATGGCAATGTTGATGTCAGCCTAGTAATGTGTCAATGCTGACATGGCAATGCTAGCTCATGATGTGTCTCTGATGACATCGTAGTAGAAGAGGCTACTTCATAGAGGCTTGTAGAAGAAGGTTGCTCATAAGAGGCTTGTGGAGCAGCTGTGGTTTTAGTCTATTCATTGAAGGCTTGAGCCTTGCTTTGGAGTTGCCTTTGCAAAGAGTCACACGTAGATCTGAAAATAGATCTCTATCTTTCTTTCTCTCACAAAGAGGAAATTTCTCTCTCTTTCTCACTTGAAGAAGAAGAATTTCTCTCACAAAGAGGAAATCTCTCTCTCTTTCTCACTTGAAGAAGAAGAATTTCTCTCTTAGAAGCACTCTCAGACTCTCCCTATCTTTCTCTCAAAGCATCTCACTTCCACAATCTCTTAAAGGAATGAATTAAAGAATGAATCTAAATCTCTCTCTCAAAAGAATGATGAAAATATCTCACCAAATGAAAGAATGAATCTAAATATCTCTCTCAAAAGAATAACGGAAATATCTCACCAAATGGATGGGAATTCTCTCAATGGGAGTGCATGAAAGGAACTCACGATCACTCAAGAGAACTCTCAATCTCTCAATCAATCACACTCTCTCATACTCTCGCAAATGGATCACAGTGCCTCAATGGAAGGCAAGGGAGCTCTGATACCATGACAAAATATGAAGAGGGGAGAGGAGAAGAGTGGAGATGAGGAGAGAGGGAACAACTAGAGAGCACACCACAAATGACTAACTGTATAGTAGATTTAGTTGAAAATGTAGAATATATACAAACCCATTTGGGGTTAGGGTTAGGGCATCTAACCCTTTCCTTTATAGCACTCTATATGTGTTAGTGCTATGCACATGTAATCACATGATGTTGAGCTTGGTCTCTCAAAATTATAGTCCCAATGATGTATTATATACACATTTAAATTTGATATTTTTTATACATAACAATACAAAAATTTGTTGAGAGATATGCTGCCATGAGCACTTGTAGAGCAAAGGTATGAGCAAAGGGTAAGCTGCCACATGGCATGGAGGAGATATCCCACATGTGAGCAAGCAAAATGGATGTAAGTACCCTCACCTATAAAAGGGAGGTTCATTTGAAGGAATATCAATCAAGCACTTTTGCACTATCTCAAGATTCTCTTTATGAGTCCAAGCTAATCTATCTTGGAACCTAATTGACTTGAGATACATGTCATGAGCACTCTCTTCATCATGTTTCCACATAGGTTCCATCCACCTTAGAGTGCTCCATAGATCCTGAGGCACACATGTTTTGTCATGGTATCAGAGCATAGGTTTAGCTCTCCTAGTTTAGCTCATTAGTAGTTCACTAGGATTGCTCCCATTCCTAGATTAGTTGTAGGCATGCCTTAGGAGCTCATGCTTTTCTCCTAGGATAGTTTTAGTTTTAGATTGAAAACAAATTTCCGTCCATTGAATGAAAATTCCGTTCATTGCTTTGAGAGAGAGAGAGACTTCATTCTTTTTAGAGATTTATTTTGTGAGATAGATTTATGAGGAGTTGTTCTTCTTCTTCTTCTTAGAGGAAGCTTGTGAGAAAGAGAGCTGAGAGCTTTGAGAAAAGTCTACTGCCTCAACCAAGCTCCTCCAAAGAGACACAAAGGCTTCCATCTACTTGCAAAACTGCTTTAATGGCAGACAACTCCTTCATCGAGGACTCGTTCTAAGCAACATTTGCGTTTGTTGCATTCTCTGCGAGAGACTGGGCACCTTTACGGGCCTTCTTGAGATAAGCCTCTCCAAAACAGGCAAAACCATCACCCTCGAGGTCGAGAGCAGCGATACTATCAACGTCGTCTCATATTTGCGGGCAAGCAATTGGAGGATGGCCGCGCTCTGGCAGACTATAACATTCAGAAAGAGTCTACGCTCCATCTGGTGCTGAGGCTGCGGGGTGGAATTATCGAGCCTTCCCTGATGGTGCTAGCAAGAAAAGATGATCTGCTGCAAGTGTTAGGGCATCCACGAGCTGCAATGGAGGAGTCAGGTGGCGAAGCGTCGAAGGCAAGCGATGAGTGGGAAGCAAATGTTGCGAATGTGGAAGATTTGAACACGAGAGCAAGTGAAATCCTGGCAGAGGAAGAGACGAAGATGGCGGCAAAGAAGACGAAGACTAAGGCGGGGGCGATGGTGCTGGGGAAGAAGGAAGCTAGAGCAAAGTTAACGAAAACCGTGAGCTCTTCTGAGAAGAAGAGGTCATCATGGAGATGGAAGCAGAAGCAGCAGAGCAAGGCGGCATCATCGGAGGGAAGCTCGAGCGATGGTGTCTTCAAGTTCTTCAATAGAGCTCTCTCTGCATGTTCCTGCAGTAAACATATCCCTCCTTACCTCGCCAACGGGCCAGAACTACAGCACCAGAGACTCCTACGCTACCACGAACGTCGCCTTCACCCAGAGAAGTGCGCAGATGCAAGGAGAGAAGTCTGTGCGCCGATTTCTGCTGAAGAAGACAACCATTCATCAAGTCTAAGGTTGAACCTTAGGCCACGTGGCAGTCCCTTGAGAGGACACGTGGCAGATCAAAGATGACCATGGTAAAGTTTATATAACCATGGGTTAGCTCCATGGTTAGGTCAAAAGATAACCATAGTTAAATTTTCTACCTTGGGTTAACTAAGCTGTGTTAAAAGGTTACCACAGTGCCATCTAAGCACACAGAGTCCCTTACTAAGCACAGTTTTAAATTCTGCATGTGAATCCCTGTGCCACATCATCAAGATCCCCTCTTCTTCACAAAAACTTCGACAAGGCATAACTTGCAATCCAGGAAGAATTTGGACACGCTCCAAAAAGGAAAAGTGATCGTCTTTTTGAGCTCTACGCGCCTGTCAGATCAGAATCATTGTATGCAATTAGACACTGCCAATATTGAAAGAAATCAATTGGTAAGACCTTTGCAACAAATGGAAAAGCAAAGCATGAATGCACACATTATTGTCATAAGCATGCCAAAAGCACAAGTGTATGAGATGACCATAGCCCGAAGCATGGCATCCACACAAAGCATCAAGGCACATAAAAGAATAAAGCATCATGCATCAAGCTACGTCAAGAGAAGAAGCAAGTGCATCATCATCAAGCCATGAGGCAAAAGGTGACATCAATGGAATGTATTGAAAAGCAAAAACCTTGCCAACCTTGCCTATATTTTTGTAATCAAACCTGACCACCTGAGAGTAGCTATGAAAGCACCCAGGGGAGGTATTGACATGTAGAAGCCACACTTGACCACCTTAAGTAGCATGCATGCACTAAGGGGAGGTGATGGAATGTAACTCACATCTGGCCACCTTGCAGTAGCCAAAGGATCATGGCACCAAGGGGAGGTGTTGAGAGATATGGTGCCATGAGCACTTGTAGAGCAAAGGTATGAGCAAAGGGTAAGCTGCCACATGGCATGGAGGAGATATCCCACATGTGAGCAAGCAAAATGGATGTAAGTACCCTCACCTATAAAAGGGAGGTTCATTTGAAGGAATATCAATCAAGCACTTTTGCACTATCTCAAGATTCTCTTTATGAGTCCAAGCTAATCTATCTTGGAACCTAATTGACTTGAGATACATGTCATGAGCACTCTCTTCATCATGTTTCCACATAGGTTCCATCCACCTTAGAGTGCTCCATAGATCCTGAGGCACACATGTTTTGTCAAAATTTATGACCAATCATGCAATATAGTCCTCTTTTTGAAATCAGAACAAGTGACTTCCCCTTATTTTTTGCACCATTATAGAATACCATGATTGAAAATGCTACATCTATCATGTAGTATAATATGTTGTTGCATCATACCATGCATCATAACATTTTGCACCTATTAAGCATATTGATGATCATGCTTATTTTGCATCTTCATGGTTGCCAATAATTGACAATGTCGTAACATGGTTATGTCTTCATGTTCCATCTATTAAGGCATGCTGGCAATGTTGCATCATGGTTCTATCTCTATGTTTGAAATATTTGTTAAATTTAAGGTTAAACTTGAAATGAAATAGGCTCCCAGCATTGAGATTAAACCTATGGATTTGTTTGAATTTTTGTACATTACTCTACTCATTCCTACATAAGCATATGCATATGGAAAAGACTCTAATCAAATTTGCAAGAACTTATAACCTTGAAAATTGCACAATGTACTTGAAAGTTTCCAACATGTCACAAAGGGAAAAAATTGGGGGTTCACATAGAAAAAGATGTGGTTATAACATGCATTCAAAGGAAGGATATTTTTAAATCATGCTTTTAGCAAAAATATATTTAAGAGGGGCATCATAAAGATTTTTTAAATAAAAAGTATAGATTTCTATAGAAAAATGGTTCCTTTTAATCTTGTAATATTCATAAAAAATGAATTTAAATAATAGGCCTTAAATGAATGTGATATATGGTTTACATATACCAACTCCCCCCAAAGGAAAAACCTTTACACAAGGACAGAACAAAGACAAAAGAGTAAGCAAGATATGATTTACATCATGCATTGCTCTAGAATCTTCAAAGGTTTTCCATTGCACTACACTACACTGCATTGCATCTCGCATTAGAACTTTAGTTACTAGAGGATGAAGAAATATAAAGCTCAATTGGTGTAGTTAGAAAATCTAGACAAAACATGATGGCTTGTACTTCTTCATGCAGAAGCTAAAGCAACATTGAAAGAAAGATACATTGCATGTATGAATCAAAAAAGAGTGGGAAAATCACTTTAAAAAGGGTGATTTAGTCTTGTGTTTGATGAAGACCTAGATCATCAATTGGACATGTGATAAACAGCTATAAAAGTAGTCCAAACATTAGTTAAATATTCCAAACTAGTATTTAATTTAGATTTGTATCTAAAAATCCACCTAGGTTTTGGGGTGTGCCTTTTGAATTCTCACGTGTTGAGATGTTTATCATTTGCAATTAGTTGTATTTGGATATGATGAACCACACTTGATAATGAATTGAATGCAAGTCTATGCTATGCACAATTCTATTCCCTATTTCTAGACTATGTTTACTTTTGTTTTGAATTTGCATAGTTCATGAGAGTTGATTTAGTTTTGATCTTTTCTATATCCAAGGGAGAGAAAGTCTCTGATATGTGTGATTTGATATGTATTCCATAATGATTTTTGATTCTATCCAAAGTTCATTCACTATATATCTCTTTATTTGAAAATATATTGGAAATTTTATTACATCATATATTAATTTCATAGTTCTAGGCCCTTTTAACATTGGTGAAAAGTAGGTTCAAAAACTCCATCAAATCTAGTATCGATCATACCTTTGAAGATCAAGTGCATGGTTGGAATAATCTATTTAGCACAAGCATAGCAGCCACCTCCGAATGGTGTAGGTTTTAGATAAAGCAAGATGATGCAAAGATACCTACATGAGAAAGAATCTTTTCTTCTTCTCAAGTTAAGTGACTTCATCATTCATTGGAAGTACTGATGTTAATTGTTGGGCGTTTAGAAACTAACTTCCAATTGTTAGTGGAAGATTGACTTAATTGGTGGTTTAAGCATTGAAATGGGCGGCATTTTAGATATCACAGGTCTGAAGCACTTAGAGGGGATAGGTGGTATGGATGGTGCAATGTAAAAAATTTCTTGTCAAATGAACAAGATGGAAAGGGTTTCAAATCCCACCACACATGACTCCAAAATCAATGCCACTAGGAGTCTATGTGAAAGAACGAAGTCAATTGCAATCAATAGATGTTGAAGTCAAGCAAACCACCACTCGATAAAGGAGTCTAATTGGTAACCTAAGTGGCTATAGTCTGGGGCTAGTTGAGAAAATATATGAAATTTACATCTATTGTTGGAATTGTTGCATTGTTCAAATGGAGGGACAATCACCAGCTATAGTTTGATGCTCTCTAGACAAGGGGAGATGGGCAAATGAATTTACCACCAAATTTTCCAAAATTAGAGAATGAAAATGGAGTCATACCAGAAGCATTGGAATCTATATCAAAAGATACAAATCAACATTCAATGAAGATGAAGCATAAAATAGCACACAAAGAAACCCAAGATTGGTAAAACCACCTCAACCAAGAAGGCTAGGGACATTTCCAGCAATACAATAACAACAACAGGAACAACAACAAAAATAGTAACGACAACAAAATTCATAGGTGAATCTATCTATCGGATCTCAAGTAAACAATTTGATGACTTAACGAGTCTAGGTACCACATGTTGCACCACTAAGAGGCATCCCACCCATACCTCTAGCAGGTGTTCTTCCTATAATTAATCTCAACACAACAGTTTGAAGTACAAATTGATCGAGCTCAAGGGTTGAAAAAAAGAAGACCCGGGCAGCCATGCAGTGTAATTTGAAACACGATGGTAGGTGGATAACATCATAGCCAAGTTCCTTTTTGAGAACATCATCTGTAGGTTTGCTATCCCATTGAGTTTGTTAGTGACCAGGGAACACAGTTTAAGAATGATGTCTTCCAATCTCTAACAAAGGAATTCATGGTAAGGCGCTAAGTTGCTATGACTTCTTACCCTCAGTGCAATGGCCAACTTGAGTCCACTATTAAGACTCTTGAGTCTATTCTCACCAAGAAAGTCAGTACACTTGATCAAGATTGAGAAACCAAGTTCCATGCCACATTATGTTATTATCACACTACATACAAGGGAATCACAAACTTGACCCCTTTCAGAGTGGCATTTGGATTAGAGTTAGTGGTTCCTTTGGAATTTCTAGTTTTGAGTCTTTGATAGAATCCAAGCATCACCTTGGGGAGACCAAGGCAATCAAGGGGTGATTCCATCAACTAGCCCACTTGCATGAGCTACCTATCCAAGTAGCATATCACAATAGGTAATACAGGGAAGACAAAAGGCATGGCATGGCATGATAAGCACATCATTTGAAAGAACTTGAAGAAAATCATGCTTGTCCTATTGTATAATACCAAGCTAGTTCCTCTCAAGCCTAATTTAAACATTGGTTGGAATAAACCATATAGGTTCATGAAAGTGTTTGATAGTGGAACAACGCAACTAATAAATTTGCAGGAACAAGTTATTCTCGATGTCTTCAATGGTAGGCAAGTGAAGCCTTACCAAGACAAGGTTTTCTTGGTTATAGTGGCCAATGCTCACTCACATGGTCAGAGTCCATGCCAAAAGACTACTCTTAATGATGATTTCATTGGGGGAGATTATGGAGACGATGTGTAGTTTGTAGTTCCAAAGTATCACGATAATGTTTGTGCAAATTCCAAGAAATCCCATTGCGCTATGCAGACTGAAAAGGATGATTGATATCCATCACCTTTCACGTTGGAAAGCTTTCACCTCTTACTTTAAGGCCTAAAAGTCCTTCTTCATCCCCATTCACCCTTGCATTCTATTTCATCATCTCCACTAGATTTGCTCTTCTCTCCTCACCATTAGTTTATTTCATCATGATCACCATTGAGCCCCCTACCTCTTGTGACTTTGCTTCTAAGAAAATTGATGTGTAGCTTGATTTCCAACCAATGGAACATCAATCCATAGACAATGCCCACACCTCCACACCCTGTGCAGCTAACACTAGACACAACAAAGTCTTTCCTAAAGTAGAATTACCCTTACAAGTTTGCAAAACTACTGTGGTTGGAGGTTTGGGATGCAATAGTTGCCAACAACATGATGAAGAGCTATAGCACCAACAGTTGTATGTTTTGTGTATTTTGATGGTTGGTATTTCTCTTGAAACAAGAGTTGTATCAAGCTATGTATCTTCTTTCTCTAGGTCCTAAAAGTTTGACAGTAGATGTGAAGCTACGGCCCCTGGCAAATAGCCCGCAAGCAAATAATCCTCATGACTTGAGCTTTAAATCCAGCAACCCCCCCTCAATTAGTTCTATATTTTCCACCTAGCATTCACGAATGAGTCAAAGTCTTGGATGTGTTTTCCTTCAATGAAGTAGGGTTTCCTCTTATGGGGTTATGAGATATCCAATGCAAACTATGGAACAAAGGAGTCACAACCCTTTCAATCCTTCTACACCATATGGTGAGGCACTAGGTGCCCCTACAAATGCTTAGAAGTGTGCATTAACAATATGCAACCCAAGACACTACAACAAGTGGCCTTAAATCAATTGCAAGTTGAGCACAATTGGCATTCTCCTCACCCACCAAGAGCCGCAAGAAAATATAGGTAGAGAACACAACTTTGGTTTGGCTACTTTTCTCTCATTTTCCCCTACTCTTCTACTTCTCTCCACACTCCCTCCTCCATCTCTCATCTGACCTTGCTCTATTGCTTTGCTCCACTCTCTCTCATCTAGCCCTCATTTGCTCATTTTCTCCCTTACTCATCTACTCCTATTGCTCACCCAATCATTTCACCATGGCAGAACCCACACTCGACCCATAGGAAATGCAATCACCAATACTACCCCCCTCGATAGCCCACATCTCTATATCGCCACCTTGGATGGCATGCACATAACTGGCCTCTTTATGACTGTGCTATATGGATTTCCTAGAGATGCTGACAAAGGGCTAAGGATTTTCAAAGTAGAGTTTTCTTGTGTTGTTGGGGGGAAGATTATGAGTCCTATGTTTATACTACGTCTTTGGCCTCTCCATGTAGGCTATGTAGGATGACCACCCCCCAAGAACAACTTCTCAAAGTCCCATGCAATTTTGGATGATCAAAACTACAAATGAATGAAAAGAAGAGAGGTCTAGTCTGGTGGGAATTGAGCCAACATTCTCGAAAGCACATTCTTTTGATCTCTTTGCACTTCTTGGGGTCGTGCAAATGATTCAATTAACTTATTTTCCCACCCCCATTTATGAAGACACAATTGCTCTCACCTTCGTTCACAATGTCCATCGCCATCTCATAATATAAATCATGCATGAGCAAAAATGAAAGATGCCCTTCTGATATTGCAGACTCATCTAACAATCTTGTCCTTATCAAAACCCTCACCTACACCGAATCCAAATAATAGCATATCAAACAAAACAGGCATGTTCAACATGACGACAATGAGGATAAGCCATACGAATTCAGGAAAACATTAACATATTGACCATCCCTACTTACCAATTTATCATATCCTCTGATTTGTGTAGTAAGCTTAGCCATTCATAGAGATAGGCCTTCCATGGATGGCCCAACAACAAGGAACATATAGAGAAATGTTCAAGATGATTTGATTTTGTGATGGATCAAGCGATTCATACAAGGTTAATTTGAGCAACCCAAGATCTTCTTTCCAATTCCAAGAGCATCAAGTGTCCATCTAGACTCCAAATGTCAAGCTCCTGGAACTATGCAAACAAAAATCTATCAGAGATCTTTTTTTGGCTTGTCAAACAAAAGCTCTGGCCTCCTCAATAGAATTTGTTGGTTGCAGGCCAAGAATGCAAGGTTGTGGTCAGAGAACTAGGCCCTCCATAACCGATTCTGCACTTTGGAATAGATTGAAAGGTTGATGCAAATACACCTAGCTCGTAATGAGCACCTAAGAAAGAGGGTATGCTGACATGGTCCTGATGAGGAGGAGGGACCATGAAGCCAACCCACCCCCCCTTCTACCACAGAGAACTCATCCAATATTTGCACCTCGACAACGTTTGATATGATGATCGGCTCTAAGAGTACTACCTCCAAAGGCGCCACATAGGTATCCAATGCAAACTTAGTGCTCAAATATAATTATTGGTCCATTGCCCATGCACTATTGATGCTGGAGTC
Source organism: Dipteris shenzhenensis (assembly GCF_047967505.1). Lineage (NCBI taxonomy): Eukaryota > Viridiplantae > Streptophyta > Polypodiopsida > Gleicheniales > Dipteridaceae > Dipteris > Dipteris shenzhenensis. Next base: position 40,040,272 of record NC_141603.1, read on the forward strand.
CAAGCCTTGCCCCTCTATAATTGTGTTATTATTTGCCAGGGTCCTTGTCACTTGGTTTTCCCTAGCCTCTCTTTCCATTTGCCAAGCCTCTTCCTCTTGCTTTGGACGTTTTGCCCATGGCCCTTTTGTTCCCATTGATATTCCACGGGCCATTCCTAGTAAAGAAGATTTTTGAGTGTCCTATCACACTCTGGATGTGGTGATATAGTTGGTACCCAAGGGAAAGTTGTTGGCTTTCTCATTTCCTTGTTTATTAGCCACCATCACAAGTAGTTTCAATGGAGTATCTCTCAATTGAAGTCTCTCTCTATGACTGTGCCAACCACGAGTTTGATTTGGTGGTCAAAGAGAAAACAGGGCACCAACGAGCAACTTATAAGGTAGAGCGGTAAGCCTTCATGACCAAAGCACATGAAGTTACTACGCCAACCCCTGTGACCTTACCTATTTACTATACTATGCTGATCTACTTCAATTGATCACGTAGCTCCTTAATGGCCATCGATGAAGCCACTGTGATGTGGTAGAATCTTTTAGAAGTGTGCCATAGAGCAATCGCAAGTGGACCAAACCACAAATGCAACATATGGGATACAAGTATAGGTGCATGCACTTAGGGATTACAGATCCAAATACACTCTATACCATTGGCCATTAGCATTGGCACAATGCATCGAGGATCCAATCGTGCCCTATGTATTTCGAAATACAAGTCCACTACCCAACACCTCTGTAGGTCCTTTGCCTCATCCGTATCCATCTCCCTTAGATGCCAATGGCCTCCTCCTAACTACCTCAAGACCTCAAAAATTAGAAGGCATTCTAGGATAGTTTGTCCTTCTAGTTTTGAAGACTGTCTCAATCAAGCTAATTTGTGACATCGTTCCACATTTGCATGGACATGGATGAAGATGATCCAAGTCAAAATTTGAACCTTAGGTTGCCTACACTAACTAAAGTTCAAGATACAAAGGCACCTAGGTTACACCCTCCAGGTATCTAAGTGCTGAGTGCCCGAATGACCAAGGCTATGCATGCGGTCCAATTAGTGCCAAAAGTTGCAAGAAATTTAGGGTAGAATTTAGGAATTTAGGTAATAAAATCAATAAGACAAGAGAGAGTCCTAGGATTATTTAAGTATGGAGTTTGGGCTAGAATGGACTCCGTATTTGATCTTTTGTATGTTGATTTTTTGAGTGAGAGAGAGAGCGTCATGTTGCTTTGATAGAGTGTTGTGCCTTAGCTAAGGTAATTGTTTACAAGAACACACATTGGTCATTGCACGAGCATTATTACAGCATTCTAGGTTTTGTAATGAGTTGAGGCACCTCTTCCTTAATGCAAGTATGGGTTGTGACTTCTGTGTAACTTTTTCTTATTGCAGTTCTTACCACATGAACTCTTGCTCCTCCACTTGTCTTCATATGGTTTCATCTAGGTAGCATGTAAACCCCTATGTTAGTTCTTGATGTTTAACTTCTACACCCAAGCATATGCCAAACAACTTCAAAAGTGCAAGAGGGCATCTTCCCCCCCCAGCGCTAGCATATTTGCATCCAAGCACTAGGTTGATTTTTCAACCAAGGGATGAGAGAAAAATACTATCCAATAGAAGAACTTCTCAACAAAGAGGATGATCTTGAAGAGCTAAATCTGGGTTTAAAGAGTTCAACCCAAAAACTATTAAGATCTTCATGCAAAGGGTCAGCTTTGGAATGAGATAATTAATTTCTAACATAAATGTTTGAAATTTTTGCATGAGAGTACAATGATATGAAGGGAGTATATCGGAGTTTGTGTGTGTACACCAGATCAATTTGAGAAAGGACATGATTCTTGTAACCTAGTAGAGGTATAAGATGAACCTAATTTTTTCCAAATAGGTCAAGTAGGAATTTGACAAGCTACTAAAGGTGAGTTTCATCTATCCACTTGAAAAATTAACCTGGATTTCCTCGATTGTAATTGTTTCAAAGAAAAATGAAACCTTTGGATCTTGAATGCCACAGCAATAACAAATCTATTTCCACCCCTGTCTTTTAGATGTTGACAAGCTACTAAATGTGGTTTTCATCTATCCACTTGAAAAATTAACCTGGATCTCCCCAATTGTAATTGTTTCAAAGAAAAATGAAAGCTTTGGATCTTGAATGCCACGGCAATAACAAATCTATTTCCACTCCTATCTTTTGGATGTTGTTGCAAGACATGAGGTATAAGTTTCTTGGATGGATTTAGGAGTTACATTCAAATCCACATGACAAAAGAGGATAAAGAAAAAACAACATTTGTGATGGAATGGGGAATATTTTCCAATCATGTGATGGGGTTCAGATTGAAAAATGCACATCCAACCTTTCAAAGTTACATTATTATTATTTTTGCCCTAGTTCTAATTACTTTTATGTGGGTATTCCTATATGATTTTTGTATTTCTAGAGAGAGACCTGTTAAGAGCTTTCAAAGAAAAAGTCGTTTTTTGAGCTTTTCCCTGTTCCGTTCGATGACAGAGACTCCGTATTGACTTGTAGAGGCAACTATTGCTTGCTTTTGGTGTCCACATTACTTCAGGAGCTTGGAAACACCTTCATTCTTGAATCTGGGATCATTTCAGTGGATTTCTGACTCACTGTATCAGTTCCTGCGTTTTTTGCCCGGGTGTTGGAACTCAAGTTTGGAGTAACCATTTGCAGATCTGTCAGTTCCGGTGGACTCAGGAGGTCCTAAAACTTCTATGTTGCTCATCATTCGCACTCCGGTGGAGTTTACAGATAGCTCTGTTTCCAAAAACGTTTTTCAGTCCGTGTGTTGGACCCAGTGATTGAGGCCACAGTTTCCAAAACCGTCTGTCCCATTGCGTTCCGGATGCCCAAAAACCCCTACCTATCAGTTCTTGCGCGATTCGGTGAAGGATTTTCAGAGTTATAAATCTCTGTGTATTCGATTTCGTCTCTCTGTTATGCATTTTTCATACTAAGGTTTTGAAACCTTAGATTTATGCCACATGGCAGTGGATAAGTGTTGACTCCCATTTCTCACTCATCGGTTGGGATTTTGGAGTTCTGGCAGAAGAGAGATATTTGCAGATTTTCTTGCTGATTCCGATTATGCAATGGCGCCCATGTTTTGAGGCATCTCAGGTTCTATTTTTCAGTAGCGCTCATTACCGTGGGACTATGATTTCTTGAGCATACCTTATGCAGATCACTCTGGTTGCAGTTTGAGCAGTGTGCGCTCATTCGTGGTGTGCATTGGGTTGCAGTGGATGATTTATAGGCCATTTGGATGCATTGCGGTCCTTGTTGGATGCGCTGATAGGCCAAAATTACCTTGTGGGATGCTATTTTTTATAGCTGGATGACAACTATCTTTATGTACTCTAGTTAGTGGCTCAGTTAGTATGCTACCTAGGTTAGCTGAGTTTGGTTTGAGACCCACATATAGGGTTCACCTATTCCTTTTGTACTAAGAGAGAGTTCTTTTAGCTTTCACAACTAAGAAGAGGAAACTATTTTCAGCCTCCACCTTTGTGTGTATTCCCCCATTGTGTATGTGAGAAAGCTGCAAGTGAGACTCCTTACTTTTCTCCCACTCTCTTCACATGGTATCAGAGCTCAGTTCGTGGTAAGGAGCTCAAGAAAGCAAACCAAGTTCGCGGTGTCTTGGTAAGAGGATCAGTGTTGCTTTTCTTTTTCGAGTTTGGGAGCAAATCTCTGCAGGTAGCACAGCCGAAAAGTGCAAGAGTGCACTGTCTCAGATTGGGACGCCCTTCGCGGGGTGGCGAGAGGGGAGTATATGCTGTGGGAAGGGCGACGCCCTTAGTGACATTATTTTTTTGATTTGGTGCCATTTTGGGGCTCGTTTTGGTGGCGGAAGTTTTCCGCAGGCACTCAGAAAAGTGCCTGGTTTTTGCTATGCGATCGCTGTTCTACAGGTCGGTGAAAAGTTACCGCAGAAATTGCATCGTATGCCTATGTACAGAGATATTGGGAGTGACTGAATCATTCTTATTGCCGGTTGATGCAAAATCGTCACTAGGAAGTGACCTTGTGGTCAAATACCACTTCGTCAGTTTTGCAGATTTGCCCTTGTGAGGCAAAAGTTGTGTTTTTTGCAGTGACAGAATATTTTTGCAGTGTTCTGTAATGACGTCTAATGCTCTTTCACAGATTGTCACGGAAAAGCTTGACAAGAACAACTTACGAAGTTTAGAATGACGAATTTCCTTAAGGGAAAAGGCTATTGGGAGTTCATTAATGGAGCTGAACAAGAACCAGTTATTCCTAATACCGACCTGCCAGCATGCTACACACATCCACCGGGTTTTCTATTTAATTAAGTTCTTAAAACTATTCCCCACTATTCGAGATAGGAATATTTGGTTAACCGTAGTGGGTGCCGACTCGATTATTCCCGAAAGATGACTTACTGCCAAAGAAAGACAGCCAGCAGGAGAGGTGAAGAACCTACAGAGTGATGACACCAAGCGAACACTAGGTGGTAAAGAACAACAAAAGAGGGAGGTTGGAGGAGCAAGCAGGTCACCGCATTCGATGTAGCAGGAGCAACAAACTGAAGGAAGAACTTTTCTTATACATTGTAATAATTAACATGGAAGTCTAATTTCATTTTTAAACTACCTTTTACAATATTTTTATGAACTTTAGGTTTAGAACCAACCATATGAAGTACCAATTGCTTTCCCCACCTCATTCTTGCATGCTTGCCATTTGAGATCTTGGCCGCTCCCTCGTCTTTGCCTAAATTCACTTCGAATTGAGAGAACATAGGTTGGACTGTATTTAACAAAGCACCTGAGTTCACTTTGAATTGAGAGAACACAGCATGGAACGTATTTGCATGCAATTCTCCTCCTCCAGATTAGTTGCAATTTAAGAAAGAGGCTCTTTGCCTTGGTGTTTTTGCGATTTCGTGTGCTTTCCTGGTACAGTTTTGATATCTTGCCTTCATTAGAATCAATTTTGTTTCAGCTTCTTGAAGACAAGTGGAGTTCGAACAAATTTCACTAGTTTTCTGGAAGTTTGCCACATGTTCCAGATGAAAAATGAAAGATCGCTTCTTGGTAAATTGTGATGAGAGGAACAAATTCCTGATCAACTACAATTTGATCTAGAGCCTTGTTCCAGAATTCTAAATGGTTTTGACATCATTTAGGACTTAGATAGGAGTTTTTCCTCTTTTTGACTGACGTTTTTTCACTTTCGAGGACAGTTTTCTGCTCCAAAATTTATAGTTTCATGCTAGAATAACTCTTGGATGAACTTTGGCACCATCTAACATCCTTTTGGGTGATAAATTCATTGTTGGTCATTGATTGAGGCAGTTGGAGCAATTTTTATTAAGTACAAGAAGTTTTATACTAAATTTTGATTGTGGGTTCGAGTTCCTAACTCTTCTAACGTGGGAGGTGATTGTGACAATGTCTTCATGGTAGGAGGGTGAAGAAAGCATGAGGACTTCGATTTCAACTTGCTCTGTTGGCTGAGTATTGGGAGAAAGCATGAGGACTTCAATTTCAACTTGCCCTATTAGTTTTGGGCAGCTGACAGAAATTCCCGGGTTATCACTAAGTTTAGGCTACATTGACTTACTGTTCTATTTTTGGAAGCGTTTCAACTCCCCTCCTATAATCTATGAAGGAGTGGTTTCTAGTTTTTGTTCTCCTAGGATTCACATTTTGGAATACTATTGTATTAAGATTAGCATTATTGGAATATAGAATATGCCAAGTGCATGTGCCCTGGCAGGGAGTTATCCTTGTCCATGCAGCCTCATGTTTTCTATGTTCCACTCTTTCAGTTATTTTCATGTGGTGGCATTAATTTTCAGTTCATGGTTATAAATTTCTTTGTTCTTATAAAATAAATCCTCATAAATGCATTCTGCAAAAGCACGACTCTGACAACATGAAATTCATGAGAACGCATATGGATTTGGATGTCCCTTTGGTGTATTGATTAGGGCATACACATTACCCAGTTTCTCCCTATGCCCACATCATCACTTACATGTGCTCAACAGATATGTCCAACAGCACCCGATTCAAATCTACGAGATACTATTCCTCAATTTGAAGGAAAGACCTCCTAGCTTTGCATATGTAACTTTGCAGAAAGGAATGCACAATTCCATCACTGTCAGTCTGTCCAGGCGTCTTCCACACTTGTTATTTCTTTCTGATTGCCTTGAACTTCTTATCATCCTCCTGCATGTGGGTGCTTGCATAGATGTTAGACATCAAGACATAAGCTGTAGCATCATTTTCATCCAATTGCACTGCATGCTCAAAGGCTTGTCTTCCAAGATCCACATTACCCCACTTTTGACAAGCACCCAACACAGTATGCCACACAACAAGATTAGGATGGAAAGGCATCTTGTTCACGATCATTCCTGACTCCTCTAACTGGCCTGCCCGGCCAAGGAGATCGACCATGCAAGTGTGGTGCTCAATAGTTGGAGTGATGCCATGGTCTTTGCTCATGGCCACAAAGTGCTTCTGGCCCTTATCCAATAGACCCACATGACTGCATACAGTAAGAACACTAAGGAATGTGACCCCACCAGGCTTCAAGCCTTCTCCTCTCATTTTGTCAAGAAAATGAAAAACAAGTTCACTTTCCCCTAGCTGTGCATATCCCATGATCAATGCATTCCATGAGGCCTCATTTCTAACCGGAATCTTGTCGAACACCTCCTGTGCTTCTGCAAGCAAGCCGCATTTGGCATACATATCAACCAAAATGCTGCCAGCAAAAGGATCTCCTCCGAACCCCTTTCTGGAAATCTCAGCATGAAGTCCTCGGCCCTTCTGTATAGCTCCTAAGCTGCCACAAGCTTTCAAGCTACACACAAATGTGAGAGCATTTGGAGAAACACTCTCCAGCTGCATCTCTTCGAAACAATTGAGTGCTTCCTCACCAGGGCCATGCTCAGCATATCCTGCGATTAATGCAGTCCAGGAGACCTCATCGCAAACTGGCAGTTTGTCAAACACTTCCCTAGCTTTTGCCATTGAGCCACATTTGGCATACATATCAATCAAGGTGCTGCCAACAAAAAGATCTCTTTCCAACCCCTTTATGGCAATCTCAGCATGTATTTCTTGGCCCTTGTTTATGGCTCCTATGCTGCCAGAAGCTTTCAAGCTGCAAACAAATGTGAGAGCATTTGGAGAGATACCCTCGAGTTGCATATGCTCAAAACAATTCAGAGCTTCTTCACCAAACCCATTCTCAGTATACCCTGTCATAAGTGCAGTCCACGAGACTACATTTTGAGCTAAGAGCCTGTCAAATTCTTCCCGTGCTTTTGCAAGTGAGCCACATTTGGCATACATATCAACCAAGGTGTTTCCAACAGAAAAATCTCTTTCGAACCCCTTTCTAGCAATCTCAGCATGTATTTCCTGGCCCTTGTCTATGGACCCTATACTGCCACAAGCTTTCAAGCTGCAAACAAATGTGACAGCATCCGGTGAGATGCCCTCCTGTTGCATCTGTTTGAAACAGTTCAGCGCTTCCTCACCCGGCCCATAGTCGGCATATCCTGCGATTAATGCTGTCCAGGAGACAATATCTCGAACTGTAAGCTTGTCAAGCAATTCACGTGCTTTTCCAAGGGAGCCACATTTGGCATACATATTCACTAAGGTGTTGCCAACAAAAGGGTCCCTTTCCAGCCCCTTATTGGCAATCTCAGTGTGTATTTCCTGGCCCTTCTCTATGGCTCCTATGCTGCTACAGGCTTTCAAGCTGCAAACAAACGTGACAGCATTTGGAGAGATGCCCTCTAGTGACATCTGCACAAAACAGTTCAGAGCTTCCTCACCAAGCCCCTGCTCGGCATATCCTGCAATAAGTGCATTCCAAGAGACCACATTCCGTACTGGGAGCTTGTCCAACGCTTCCCATGCTTTATGAAGCAAGCCACTTTTGGCATACATATCCACTAAGGCATTGCCAACAGCGAGATCTGTTTCCAACCCCTTTCTAGCAATGTCAGCATGTATCTCTAGACCCTTGCCAATGTCTCCTAAGCTGCGACAAGCTTTCAGGCTGTAAACAAATGTGACAGCGTCTGGAGAAACACCCTCCAGTTGCATCTGTTTAAAACACTTCAGGGCTTCTTCATCAAGACCATGGTCGACATATCCTGCAATCAGTGCAGTCCATGAGACCTCAGTTTGAACTGGAAGCTTTGCAAGCGCTTCCCTTGCTTTTGCAAGCGAGCCACCTTTGGCATACATATCAACCAAGGTATTACCAACAAAAAGCTCTCTTTCCAACCCCTTTCTCGCAATCTCAGCATGTATCCCCCTGCCTGTTTCTACATCCTTCAGCCTTGCACAAGCCTTCAGTTGGACCACAAACGTATAGTTGCTAGGAGGTACGGAATCCTCTTGCATTTTCTTGTACAAGTTGAGGGCATGCTGTGACTCCCCACATTTAAGATATCCATTCATGAGGGAAGTCCAAGAATAGACATTCCGATCAACCAACCTGTCAAAAACATGCTGAGCATCGGACATGCTTCCAACTTGCACCAACATTGGAACAAGGTAGTTCCCAAGAGTCCTATGATCTTCCAGCCCACTTTTGCACATGTAGGAATGCAAGCGCTTGGTATAAGCTAAATTTTTCTTTATTCTGCACTTATGCAAGAGGCATGTTAAGTTCTCAACCGACAGCAGCTGAGGCATCCGTTCCAAAGAAGTCAATGCCTCCTCTAAGCTAAGCGTCTCCCAGCCAGCCTTGTCTTGTGGTTCTTGTTTATTGGATGCATTTACCTGCACTGCAGACCTCAGGCTGGCCCTCCAATACTCGTCAATGAAGACACGGTGTTCCCAGACCTGACCAATGGATGCTTTGCACCTGTGCATTAGAGAAAGAGAGCACCAATCCCCACTTTTTCTTTTTCCTCATGTCTTTTGCGGATTCTTTTCGCGTTGCAAACCGTGATCTTTTGTGTGTCGTGAAAGATGTTGGAACCTCTCTCGCTCTCGCTCTCTCTAAGCCTACATGTTATGTGATGCGATGTTCATTTTTGGTTTACAAAATTAAGCAGGCATCGAGCATGTGGCAGATGATTCAAAGCTAGAAACACACTTTAAATACCTACATCAAAATGGTTCTTGCATTATACAAGTGTTTTGGGACCCGAGACCAGCTCCATTAGTAGTAGCATCTTCTGGTCTTGCCTGATACAGCCAAAGGTACAGTACAGGAAGAACCCTAACACTTTTTACAGCAGGCGCACACATCACTTTTTAGTATGCCCTTATGCCGTGCACACCACATCACACGTGAGTACATGCATATTTTGAATTGTAGCAGTTCATTACACTGGCCCCATATATCGATTTGGTTTCAATTTGATTTGTGTGGGGCGTGCATGTTCGTCCGTTGTGTGTGCACGTGTGTACATGTAACATGTCAAGAGCTCTTTGATGCTTTTACATGAATTTGGTCATAGGAAATCTCTTGGGTGGGATGGACTCATCATTTCTCCAACTTTCTTATATATGGTTGATCATGCATGGCTTTCTCATCATATGTGAGTAGCAAGGAAAGGGGACACTCAAGAGCTCTCATAAATATACTTTCTTCCTTCACATTGAGAGAATCATCATGCTAACCGAGTGGCATATGGATAAGCCTCTTCCTTGGTGCATCTCTCCATTTTTTAAAGAACAAGTTACGTCTTAAGGGACGTGTACTTGGTAGGCTCTTGCAAGATGATACATAGCTTCTCCTATTCACCCATCTTGTGGTTTGTTTTCCATCTTGAGATGGTTTCTAATTTGTTTGCATTTCCGACTACTCATCAACTTTTTGATAGGTTGTCAAATGATGTCCGAGCTCATTTTCCTAATAAAAGATTTGGCAAGTTTTTCTAGTTGTTTGGCAAGTTGCAAGCCAATGTTTATAATCGGATCAAATTATGGGCTCTTTGGACCATTTGGCTACATCTAGGTCATGCTCTTTTTGCGAATGGGAATTTTCACACTTTCTCTTACCTTAGACGTTCTTTATAGCAGTCTCTATATGATTTCTTGCAATTTGGGGATATTGATCAGAATTCCTTTGATGTGTTTGTGCACTTTTCTACTTGATCATCCCTCTCTATGAGGGGTTTTCTTACTGTATCAATACTTTTTGAATAATATAAATAGCGGCTTTACAATATAAAAAGTTTGTGAGAAAAAGAATGTAAAACCAATTGTGCCACTTTACCTCCACCCAAATTGCATCACAGAATCTAATGAGGTGCTGATAAAAGATGTATCCTTTAGATATGATTATAGATGGTCCATTGTACCTTGCATCTTTGATTAGTTGATGATACTCTTAATCCCATGAAATTGACATGAGCTAACAAATTTTATAGGATAGCGAGAAAGTTAGATTTATATTTGTCAACCTAGCCATTAAGTATGAGTTCAAATGTGAGTTTAACTAAATTATTATCCTACTTGCATCCACACTATGTCTAGAAAAGCAAAATCCGTACTTGCATCTATACTTGACCACATAACAAAAGAGAGTATGCATGAGATAGATCTACAATGTACATCTATGAAGAACTAAGAGCATTTATATACAAGTGGGTCTCGAGATTAGGTCCCTATGCTCGTGTGCACTAACTCAACCCACCTACTTACCTATGTTCAATCATGAGATCATAATATTAATTTCTCGAACACTTGCCCCTTTGTGAAAGTTCTCATATCTATGATACATAAACTATTTGAATGATTCAAAATTTTTCAAGAACAATTCCTTAATGAATTGGTTTCCAACTACTTCTAAGAAACAGTGAGTAGGCCAATTTTTGCTTGTTTGATTTGATTTCAAATGGAATGATAGAAAATGTCAATATGCTTTACATTTTCATGATTTATTGGAGTGGACTTAACCAAGTTCACCTAGAAGCCTTCACGTCCATATTATGTCACATGCACAATTCAATAAAGCCATATAGACTCCTTTTATTGTTCCCAAAGCAATTGTATCTTCCTTGCTTGACCATGTTATGCAATGCTAACTGAGCAACAATGTGAAACTATTGTTGAATTCCTTGCATCCACCACAATTTTCATTAAATGCAAAGAGATCATTGATTGCACATCCATGTGAAAGACTTGCCACTTCTTATGAGCAAACAAGGCTAGTACTACCAAAGAGTATCATCCTTGCTGTGGGTGCAAAGGTTTCCTCAAAGTCAAAGCTTTCAACCTTGGAGTAGCCCTATGCGATAAGTTGGAGACTTGCACTTTTCCAAAGATTCATCATACTCATACTTGGACTCCTATACCCATTTGGTGTAGTGGACTTTCTCTTTCATGGGCCAATCAACCAGCCCCAAGTTTGGTTTTTGATGATGCTTTCACAGTCGTCTTGCATGGCCACTCTTTAGTTTGGATTTGCCATAGCCAAATCTCATCTTGTAGGCACCTTGACCTTCATAATCTTAGCCATTAAGGCCATGTTAACTTGTGTCTAGATGCCTCTCTGCTCCACTATCCTCTTTGACCTTTGAAGTCCCTAATCCCACCTACATTAGTGTTTTTAGTAGGGATCACGAATCCCTCAAGGAGTCGAGACCCATGGCCATCTCCAAGTTGATGAACAAATTCCTTGGGGAAGGAGACCCGGTCTCCCATGTGGAGCGATTTGAGCAGATTTGTGAAGCCTCTGGAGCTCTCGGAGATCTAGAAATGGATAATGTGTGTGGTCTCAATATAGGTGGCAAAGCAAGCCAATGGTATAGGGCTCTCACCCCAGAAGAAAAAGTTAACTAGGAGACGGTAAGAAAAGCCTTCATTGTAGGGTTTGCCCCTAGTGGACATAAATGGAGCCCGATTAATCAGTTATATGAGGTGAAGCAGAATGACAAGGAATCCCTTTGGGATTATAGAGCTAGAATCAAGCACCTCAATTCTCGTTGTGAACCATACAAGCGGATGAGCGAGAAATGATTGTTGCCCTACTTCCTTCCTCATCGGATTGGTAGACCCAAAGTTGGATGACCATCTAATGGTTATGAATCCTACCTCCTTTGAACTATGCAACAAGGTAGCTATCCATATAAGCGATAATATGATGGACAAGGTCACCTTGGACAAAACCCTGACCCCATCAAAAGTATCACCAACGGTCGGGTATTCCAGTGTGGATCCGACTAAGAAAGAGAACAATGAGCCCAAGGGCTTGGATATGAGTGAGCTGCCCTCAAATTTGTTGAATCAGTTGGACCAACAGTGGAGGTCAGGGACCTCCAATGAGGTGCCAAGCAACCGCCACTTGTTTCCACGAAGAGACAATGTGTGGTGTGGGATATGTAATGGCAACCATCCCTCCAATGCATGCCCCTACCTTAGGGCAAGCTCTACTGCACACACTATCATAGATGGGGGAACCACGATACCTCCCAATGCCGATCTCCGAGGTCCTTGCCTCAACCTATGTATAAAGAGAGACTACCATTAGCCTTGACGGCTTTGCCTAACCCTATAAATGCATAAGGTACCCCTTTGTCTAGTCCAGGCTACTACAGAGCACAACAGACTCCGATACCACCACCCATATTGGGTCTCCAACCTCCCCACCCTGTATAACTATTTTCAATCAAGTATTGGTAGAGGAAGTGCCCTCAACTACTACCATTACAAGGAAGGAAGTGGGACCCTAATTCACTACATCCTGCAAGAGGATCAGCAAGTCCCCATGTTCTAGACCACCCCCTTGACTGCAAGGGTTAGAGACATAAACTCTGTTGCTTGAAGGCCCTTGATCCAATGAATACCTTCCAGGGCCCACACAGGGCAAGTGAGTGCCCCTACAAGTGTACTTCAAACCCGCCATTGTCATGCTTCAAGTGTCAGGGGCCACATTTCTTAAAGGATTGACCCTACAGGGATATTACCCCAGTTGCTCCCCCCATGATAGGCCCTACACCCTTGTGTGCGGGGTGTGAAATCGAGAATTTATTCAAAGATTGTCTCTTGAGAAGACTAGAAACCCCAGTCACCTCGCCTAAGAGCACCAGCCTTAACTTGCTCAGTATTGAACAAGGCGAGGTGGCCGCTGTACCCTTCAAGGTCATCACAAGGATGTAGGACAAAGCCATAGGCAGGGCAATGAAGAAACAGGCAAGGAATGATAAATGGCCCCTACTACAAAGACTTGAGGTTTCTCAACCCTTGCAAACCCGGGCCAAGAAAGCCTTACGGTGGTAGGTGATGGGGCCGACCAGCTGCTCATTCAAGACGGTTGCAATGAGGAGACAGCCACCCTCGCCACCTCCTCTACCTCTGAATGTACTTCCACCCAAGATGACCTGGGTGTACCTCCATGCCCAAATGTAAACAAGCTAGTGCAGGCCCAAGGCCTCGCACCCTCATCCCCATCTAAGGAAACTATCTGGACTCACAGTCGAGAAAAACAATATGTAATAGAGGCTCAGAACCTGGTACGGGACTACCAAGAAAAGTTCGAGCATAGACTCAAGGCAAGAAGAGGGTCAGATATCATCCACCCAGCCCACTTGACTAACCACCGAGAGAAAAAGCTGCTCAGGGTGCCAAAAAGGGTAGAAGAAGAGGAACGTTTCAACTTTGATAAGTTAGAGGCTCCAGATTTGATGCAGTGAATGTTCCAAGAGGACCCAGTATTGCAAAAACTATAGGAAGAAGGAGACCTTTATGGTTTCGAGGATTTGCTATCAGTAGGAAGGAGCCCTGTGATAGCGTCGGTTTGGCTGCCTTCCTGTTGTGGGGGTTAAAGGTCACTGTGCCTTAACCCCAGTTATGTACAATACTCAAACACATATATAAATGAATGAAAAAGAAGATTAGGGTGGTTCTGCACCCACCAAACTTGTGTGGCTCTCTGTCTCTCTCTCTCCTTCTTCCATTCTTGCTTCCGTTGAGAGCACTCTCAACTGATATCAGAGCCCGGGTGATCTAGCTGAGCGTGCGTGAATGCTTGAAGCTCAGCAGCTCTGTGGGAGGAAGGAGAAGCTTTGTGGGAAGCTTTGTGGGTGACTTTACTTGCATCCGAGTGTGCAGAGACCTTGGAGGAACCTTTTGGAAAAGTCACTTTGGCTTTGCGAAGTGGTTTTGAGAGCCTGTTAAGAGCTTTCAAAGAAAAAGTCGTTTTTTGAGCTTTTCCCTGTTCCGTTCGATGACAGAGACTCCGTATTGACTTGTAGAGGCAACTATTGCTTGCTTTTGGTGTCCACATTACTTCAGGAGCTTGGAAACACCTTCATTCTTGAATCTGGGATCATTTCAGTGGATTTCTGACTCACTGTATCAGTTCCTGCGTTTTTTGCCCGGGTGTTGGAACTCAAGTTTGGAGTAACCATTTGCAGATCTGTCAGTTCCGGTGGACTCAGGAGGTCCTAAAACTTCTATGTTGCTCATCATTCGCACTCCGGTGGAGTTTACAGATAGCTCTGTTTCCAAAAACGTTTTTCAGTCCGTGTGTTGGACCCAGTGATTGAGGCCACAGTTTCCAAAACCGTCTGTCCCATTGCGTTCCGGATGCCCAAAAACCCCTACCTATCAGTTCTTGCGCGATTCGGTGAAGGATTTTCAGAGTTATAAATCTCTGTGTATTCGATTTCGTCTCTCTGTTATGCATTTTTCATACTAAGGTTTTGAAACCTTAGATTTATGCCACATGGCAGTGGATAAGTGTTGACTCCCATTTCTCACTCATCGGTTGGGATTTTGGAGTTCTGGCAGAAGAGAGATATTTGCAGATTTTCTTGCTGATTCCGATTATGCAATGGCGCCCATGTTTTGAGGCATCTCAGGTTCTATTTTTCAGTAGCGCTCATTACCGTGGGACTATGATTTCTTGAGCATACCTTATGCAGATCACTCTGGTTGCAGTTTGAGCAGTGTGCGCTCATTCGTGGTGTGCATTGGGTTGCAGTGGATGATTTATAGGCCATTTGGATGCATTGCGGTCCTTGTTGGATGCGCTGATAGGCCAAAATTACCTTGTGGGATGCTATTTTTTATGGACGCTTTGCATATGGATGCTATTTTAAGCTGAGGGACAGCTTTGACACATTGCAGGTGATGCACTAATAGTGCTATGCTCTCTTGGATGAGACATTATTGATTCATATGCCAATGGACAGTGTTTATGCTTGAGTCATTTGGCACTTATTGGCATTTTCTTTTGGGCCAGATTTGCTCATATGGATGCATAGTATATGCACATGAGTCAGATGCTTTGAGCTTTGAGTTTTGGTGACATTTCACTCTATTGTGGCATACACATTTGGGTGCACCTGGTATTTGTTGTGATTCTCTCTTGCAGGCACTAGCATTTGGGATTTTGCTTTATTTGCATCATGGCATCCTCTTCCATGTCTGAAAAGGAGTTTTTCAGCATTAAAAAGTTTGATGGGACAAACTTTTCTTTGTGGAAAGAACAGATAAGGGATGTGCTTATTCAAAAGAAGCAGATTAAACCCTTGGCAGGGATTGAAGCTAAGCCTGCAAATATGTCTGAGGATGATTGGAACGAGTTGGATGCATTAGCAAAGTCTACTATTAGACTTCATCTTGCAGAGTCAGTTTATTTCACAGTAGTAAATGAGCAGACTACGGAAGATTTGTGGAAGAAACTGTGTGCCACTTATGAGAAGGAAACTGCCTCTAATAAAGTTTACCTCATGAAGAGGTTGTTTGAGCTGCAGATGAAGGAAGGGGTCTCCATTGCTTCTCACTTGAATGAATTCAATATTATTTTCAGCCAACTTCAGGCTCAAAAGATGAATTTTGATGCGGAGACTAAGGCAATATTTCTCTTATGTTCATTGCCATCCTCATGGGATACCTTCCGTACAGCTGTCAGTAACTCTGCACCTGGTGGAGTACTGAAATTTGATGATGTTGTGGGTAGCTTGTTGGCCGAGGAGATTAGACGGAAGTCTATGGATGGCAACAAGCAGGATGCAGCCTTAAATGTGCAAAGGGGCAGATCACAGTTCAGGGGGAAGTCCCAAGAAAGAGGGAAGTTTCGTAGCAAATCCAGGGCACGAAACATTGAGTGTTACCACTGTGGCAAGAAGGGCCATATGAAAAAGGATTGCTACAAGCTGAAAAGAGAGCAAAAGGATAAGAAAAAGAATGCAAATTGGGGTGCAAATCAAAAGGAAGAGAGTCCAAGGGAGGACAAAGGAAAAGTGAAGATCGAGGAGATCAATGCAGTCACACATGATAGTGACAATGATGTTCTCTTCATGTCTACTTTATCTGCAGAGTTGCTTACCACTTCAGATGATGCATATTCCCAGGATTGGATTTTGGATTCTGGTGCTTCATTCCATGTTACTCCCCATAGGGAATGGTTCTCCACTTATGATAGTGGAAAGACAGGTTGTGTGCATCTTGGAAATGACTATGCATGTGACATAGTGGGAGCAGGTGACATAAAGTTTTCTTTTGCAAATGGGTCTGCATTTGTTTTGAAACATGTGAGACATGTGCCTAAGCTGACCAAGAGTCTTATTTCAGTGGGTCAGCTAGATGATGCTGGTTTTCACACCACTTTTGGCTTTCAGAGTTGGAAAATTCAAAAGGGCTCTATGCTTTTGGCCAGGGGTGCCAAGTGTGGGACTTTGTATCCCTTACATGTATCAGGGGTATTTGATCATGTTGTTGCAATAACCGAGCAGCCAAGTACTTCTTTGTGGCATTGCAGGTTGGGGCACATGAGCCAGAATGGAATGAAACTCTTATGCCGTTTGGGTTATGTACCGCATTTGAGTTTCTCTGATTTTGAATTTTGTGAGCATTGTCTCTATGGGAAGCAGACTAAATCATCCCATAAAAGAAGGGGAAAGAAAGAGTTTGAAATGCTTGATTTGGTGCATTCAGACGTATGTGGTCCCATGCCTACACGGTCATTAGGCGGGGCTGAATACTATGTGACATTCATTGATGATGAAACTAGGAAAGTGTGGGCTTATGCTATAGCTCGGAAGAGTGATGTATTCCAGGTATTTCAGAAATGGCTGGCCTTGGTTGAGAATCAGTCAGGTAGAACGCTTAAATGCCTACGGACTGACAATGGTGGAGAGTATCTCTCTCATGACTTTCAGCATTTCTGTGATACTCGTGGGATTAAGAGGGAGCTTACATCCCCTGGTACTCCAGAGCAAAATCCAGTTGCAGAAAAGATGAATCGTACCATTTAAGAAAGGTTGCAATGCATGCTTTCCAATGCAAGTCTTTCTGGTGGTTTTTGGGCTGAGGCAATGAAGACTGCAGTGCATGTGATCAATAGATCACCTAGTAAGAGTTTGGATGGTGGTATTCCTGAAGAGGCATGGAGTGGCAAGAAGCCCTCTTACTCTCATTTGCGTATCTTTGGGTGTGAGGCATATGCACATGTGCCAAAAGAGCTTCGAAAGAAGCTAGATCCTAAGTCTAGGAAATGCATCTTTCTGGGTTATGGTGAAAGTGGAGAGATGGGCTATCGTCTCTGGGATCCAGAAGCAAAGAAGATCATACGCAGCCATGATGTGGTCTTCAATGAGAAGAAGATGCATAAGGCACCCATGAGGAATGTGGAAATGAGGAGAATCACTTTCCAGGATGTGAATCCACCTACATATGTTGATAGGCAGCAAGCTGTCCATGCACCAAATGTGCAAGAAATGGTACAACCAAGTACTCCCACAGGTATACAATCAAGGGTAGATGATGGATCATCTATTGGTGGAAATGATGAGCCAAATGTGGCTGATATGCAAGTGGGACAGTAAGCTGAAATGCCCTTGAGAAGATCATCTAGAGTGTCTAGACCGCCTGATAGGTTTGTTCCAGGGGTAGACTATGTGATGCTTACTGATTGCAGGGAGCCTTCTTGCTACAGAGAGGCTATGATGCATGAGGATCAACGCAAGTGGGAGTATGCTATGCAATCAGAGATGAGTTCACTTATGAAGAATAAGACTTGGGACTTGGTTTCTTTGCCACATGGAAAGAAAGCATTGCCATGTAAATGGGTCTACAAAATGAAGGTCACAGGTGATGATGTGCCTAGATACAAGGCCCGTTTGGTTGCTAAAGGGTTCAAGCAAGAGAAGGGTGTGGACTTTGATGAGATATTCTCTCCGGTTGTGAAGATGACCACACTTAGATGCATGCTTGGACTAGTGGAAGTAGAGGATATGGAGCTTATGCAAATGGATGTCAAGACAGCTTTCTTGCATGGGGATTTGCATGAGGACATTTACATGGTGCAGCCGGAAGGCTTTGAAGAAAAGGGCAAAGAGCATTTAGTTTGCAAGCTGAAGAAGAGTCTCTATGGTCTTAAGCAAGCACCTAGAGAATGGTATCAGAAGTTTGATGCTTTCATTCGGTCCCAGGGTTTTAGAAGGAGTGAAATTGATCACTGCCTCTACACTAAAAGGGCTAAGGATAGTAGCCTGATAATCCTGGCACTATATGTGGATGATATGCTATTGGCTAGCAAGAATACTTATGAGCTAGATGCATTAAAGGCCAAGTTGCATGAGGCCTTTGATATGAAGGATTTGGGATTTGCAGGTCATATTCTTGGTATGCGCATCACGCGTGATCGGAGTAGGAAACTCCTTTGGCTTTCACAAAAAGAGTATGTTACAAAAGTATTACAGCGTTTCAATATGGAGGGGGGGAAGGCAGTGAGTACTCCATTGCCTCCATATGTGAAACTGAGTCATACAGATAGTCCCAAATCAGATGAGGAGAGGGCCATGATGGCCAAGGTTCCTTATGCATCAGCAGTTGGGAGTCTTATGTATGCTATGATAGCTACTAGACCAGACATTGCATTTGTAGTGGGAGTTGTTAGCCGGTATATGGCTAATCCAGGAAAGAGGCATTGGGAGGCAGTTAAGTGCATCATGAGGTACATGAAGGGTACCAAGGAGATGTGCATTTGCTTTGGTAAAGGAGACATGCGTGTACTTGGGTACACAGATTCAGACTATGCAGGGCATGTGGATAGTAGGAGATCCACTTTTGGTTATGTGTTCACCTTTGCAGGTGGTGTAGTGTCGTGGATGTCTCGCGCACAGAAGTGCGTTGCTTTGTCTACCACAGAGGCTGAGTATGTTGCAGCCAAAGAGGGTTGCAAGGAGGCTATATGGCTTGATCGGCTAGTGGGAGATTTGGGGATTCATACAGGTGTATCGACATTGCATAGTGATTCCATGAGTGCTATTCAGCTAGCACGGAATCCGGTCTTTCATGCAAAGACCAAACACATTGAGGTCAGGTACCATTTCATCAGGGAGGTACTTGAGGACAAGCGCATAGAGCTTGTCAAGGTTCATACAGATGATAACCCTGCAGATATGCTAACGAAGAGTCTACCTAGTCAATAGTTTGAGTATTGTCGTGTATTGATGGGCATTGGATAGTATGCTCACTGGTTGTTCTCCCTTAAAGGCACATTGTCCTTTAAGTGGGAGGTTGTGGGGGTTAAAGGTCACTGTGCCTTAACCCCAGTTATGTACAATACTCAAACACATATATAAATGAATGAAAAAGAAGATTAGGGTGGTTCTGCACCCACCAAACTTGTGTGGCTCTCTGTCTCTCTCTCTCCTTCTTCCGTTCTTGCTTCCGTTGAGAGCACTCTCACCTCTCAACTGAAATGCCAATCGCCTCCTTGTTGAGAGGGAATCCCATCCTTTGGCAAGACCTATCCAACTAGATGAACGGATGATTCTTGCCCCTAGGCCCTGCTAGCCATAAGGGCAATCAATCGCAAGAGGAGGGGCAAAACTTACCCAAGGTTCCCATCAATAAGTTAGGCCAATACTTTGAAGGTGATGACACGAACACGGCTATCCCCATAACCTATTAGCACCAAAAGGTTGATGCCATCCTGGATGGGGGAGCGGGAGTAAGTGTCTATACCAAGGAATGCTAGGTGAAGTGGGGAAAATCTGTGCTCAAGCAAACCCATCTGGTGGTAAAGTTAGTCGATGGTAGAACTGCAGAATCCTTGGGAGTCCTCACTGGTATTAACATCAAAGTATTTGGGTTCACGTACCCCGTCAGGTTCGTAGTCATGGACTTTATCCAGCAAGAGTAGCAGGGATATGAAGCCATCCTAGGTAGGCCCTTCTTGTAAATGTTTGGGCTCATACACAATTGGTGTACTCAGATAACATCTATCTATGGCGGCATGAGGAACAAATCATGCAGGTGGACTTGCGCACCTAAGATATTGTGATTTATAAGAAGTGATATGTGCATATTCTCAAGTTCTATATGAAATGTGGCATACCTTTGATGCTCTAAAGGCAGTTCCTTTGTTGCTCTACCCATGCTATGAGTGCCACCTTGTATTTTTTCTTCTTGGAAGGACTAGGTGCCATTTTGCATTACTCTAATGCAATACCCTATGTGAAGGTAAGGAAGACTCAATGTTTGAGGGTGGGAACTAATACACCTATTGATGCAACAATACTAACTCCGTATACAAATCTGGCCTCAGAGTTCTGAAGTGGAGCATACCCTATCGAGAATGGGCTTTTATCAATACAAAAAGCCACAGTATTTTAGAAACATCACTAAATAGCTAGGTTTTTTCCTGGCCAAAATCCTCCCATACTCCTTATATAAGTCCTCCTTGGATTGACAAGATCGCATCTTTTGAGGCAACTCTACATTAGGTGTGTGCTAAGCAGATGTACTTTGACATGCAAGCTATTGAAAAACCAATGAATCAAACAAGCATGAAAAGGTTCATAGCACTTCATAACTACAATGCAACAAGAGTTTGTTACTTAAGTGCATACCCTCCAGGCACAAAGAGAGAGAGAGAGAGAGAGAGAGAGAGAGAGAGAGAGAGAGAGAGAGAGAAGGTGAAGGTATATGTTTCCATCTCTATAATGAGATAGTGGCCATTCAATAACCCAGAACGTCAAGCTCTACACAAGGTGGCAATAGGGGGGATGAAGTGTATTGGAAAAATAGGGGGAAATTTGCATTCAAGCGCACAGATATGGTCTTTCAGGAGTGTATTCTCAATCTATAATTCTCTCCGATCAGCTCCCATTTTGCCAAGTTGAATAAAAAACTCATCCTTCATTTCTGGCAAAGAGAGGCAGATGCGACTCGGACCTCGTATGTGTCAATTGAACGTGACACATTGCCTTAGGGTCAATTGGACTTTAGTCAGACAGATTGTGGCGGATGTGAGTCAAATATATCCAACTAGGCCGGTTGTGCTGTCGGTCGGACTGCGCCTGTCCACCATCGGGTTCGGATGCGAGTCAGATTACGTTGTCCAGGGAGTTGGACTCTAGTCGAACTGTTGCTTTGATCAAATATGGCTTTTTTGTATGCTCCATCTATCCTGTGATGACATTATATTTAACCCCTTGTTTGCCAAGATAAAATAAAATTACTTGATTAGATAGTTTGACTGCTTTGTAGTTGGTTTGAGTGTCCTGTTGGGTGGGCTACTGCTTGATGTTGTAGCTATTTTGTTAGGGTGGTAGAGAGATGTCTGTTGTTGCTTTGCTGCTTTTGTAGCAATCTTTGTTGCTGCTTCACATAGTGCTTTTTAGTTGTTGTTGCTCTTGATTTCTCCCATGAGTCGGTGTGTAAAATATTTTTGATACTGCATTATTTTCTTCATTTGTCACTACAAATAGTTCTGCTTTGATTTTCTGTAGACTAAACAGTTGTAATCTCTTGAATCCTTGTGACTTTCTTCTGCAAGTCCTTGTATATGTGATATACATATAGTTTGTACTTTGGAGATGCTTGGTACTTTGGTAACCTGAAATGTTCAAACAAAGTGAAAATATTCTGTTGTATATACAGAATCATGCAGAGAAACTGTATTTATTTTTGCCTCTATTGTATGATATGCAATGTATGGTTTCAATATGAAGCCATTTACTAGTTTTCCAAATTCATTACCATGGAGATCTGAGAAAAGGAATGTCCCTTGTTCATATGCCTCAATTACCCTGAATGGACCATCATATTTGAGTTTGAATTTTCCTGCCAGTTTTCCTAGTTTGGTGTTGAACATCAACACTAAATCTCCCTTTTTGAAGAGCTTAACTTTATGTTTCTATTTATCCATGCTGCTCTTCTTCTTTGAATAATGTCAACTATGTGAGAGCTTGTCAAACTATCGTCATCGAATTGTAAAAGCTGCTCCAATCTTGCTTTGATGGAGACTTCTAGGGAAATTTTGTTCTCAATTGCTACTCTAAGACTTCTTGCAATAAATTCCATGGGTACTACTGCCTCACATCCATACACTAGCCTAAAAGGTGTCAATCCTATGGCTACCTTGTAAGCCATCCTTAGTGCCCAAGGTACTGAGTCTAAATGTTGATCCCAATCCTCTAGATGATCAGCAATGGTTCTTTTGTAAACCTTGTTCATTAACTTGTTTGTACTCTCAGCCAAACCATTGGCTTGTGGGTAATATGTTGTAGACTTTTTGTGTGCCAACATCATGTGCATTTTTGTCATCTTTTTGATTGTTTTGTTTATGAAATGGTCCCTCTATCAGATACAATTTCAATTGGAACACCAAATCTGGTAACAATATTATGGTAGAGAAAATGTGCAACTGCTCTAGCTTTGCATGTTTTGTGTGCAACAGCCTCTATACATTTTGTGCAATAATCAGTAGCACCAAGTATATATTGATTACTTGAATATTTGGCTAGAGGCTTGATTGGTCCAATAAAGTCCAATCCCCACTTTTGAAATGGACCCAATGGAAGGATGGGTTGGTGTGGCATCCTGTCAGTATCCATTGGTCTATCATCTCTTTGGCAAAGTAGGCATGGTTTTTCATATTTTTGGGCATCCTTTAACACTGTGGGCCACCATAATCCAGCCTGCAAAATTTTCTTGCCTATAATATCTCTTGAGAAGTGACCTCTTGCTGTACCTCCATGTGCTTCTGTTAATACAGCCTTTTGCTCATGGTTCTAGACGTGTCTCCTGATGACTTGATCAATGCCCCTTCTGTACAATACTCCAACAATGATAAGAAAAGGTCTACTTTGCAACACTAACTTCTTTCTTTGATCTTGATTCATTGTTTCCGGGATTAGTCCATCAGTGAGAAAAAATAAGATTTTGTCATATGAGTTTGGCTGCTCATCAATTCTTACCATGAACAAATTTGCATAAGGAAGTTCATTTGGTATACCTATCGGAGGCTCTCCTAACTGTAGCCTACTCAAATAATCTATAATTGCATGCTGTTTCCCTGGTCTATGGACAATTGTATAGTCAAACTCTTACAACAATAGCATCCATCTTGCTAATCTTCCTATTAAATGTTGTTTGTTGACCAAGTAAATTAAAGCATGGTGGTCAACATGAAAATGTACTTTGTTACCCAAAAGATAATGTCTGATTTTATTCAAAGCATACACCATACCAAGTGCTTCTCTTGCTATTGTTGCATAGTTCTTTTCATGCTTTGTCAGGATTCTGCTTGCATAATATATAGGTATGAACCACTTAGGTGATTGTTGTTGCATGAGGACTGCTCCCACTACTAAATCTGATGCATCCACAAAGACTTCAAAAGGAAGAGACCAATCAGGAGGCTGTAATATAGGAGAAACCATCAATATCTTCTTGAGGATGTTGAAAGCTTGTTCTTGAGGAGTGTCCCTGATGAATGGTTCAATATCCCTTGTGAGTTTAGTGAGAGGATAATAGATATCAACAAGGTATCTCAGAAATCTGTAGTGCCATTTTATTTGGCCAATGAATCTCTATAGTTGCTTGACCTTTTTTGGAGCTTTAGCATTTTGGATTGATGAGACCTTGTTAGGGTCAATCTCCATGCCTTCTTATGAGATAATATGTCCCAGTAGAATACCTCTACTGACAGCAAAAGCACATTTTGCTGGATTTAAGCTTAGACTAGCAAATTTGCATTTAGCAAAGCATAATGACAAGTGATGCAAATGATCTATCCTTTTTCCAAATACTGAGAAGTCATCCAAAAATACCTTCATGAATGAGGTTAGGTACTCTGTAAATACCTCTTGTATATATTTTTGGAAAGTGGGTGGTGCATTTTCAATCCAAAGGTCATGACATTAGATGCAAATACACCCCATTCTATTATAAATGCAGTTTTATCTCTATCTTTTGGAGCCATTCTGATCTGTTTATACCCATTGAAACCATCTAAAAAACTATAAATCTCATGTCCAGCCACAACATCAAGCAATGAATCACAAAATGGAAGAGGGAATGGATTAGTGATGGTTGCTGCATTCAACAACCTGTAATCAACACATATTCTCAATTTCCCATTTTTCTTTGGAACAATAACAAGTGGAGATAACCATGTCACTTGTGTTAGGGGATATATGAAACCAACCCTCAGCAACTTGTCAATTTCCTCCTTTACCAACTTGGCATAATTTGGATTCATTCTATATCTCTCTTGAATGATTGGTACTGCATCAGTCTTTTAAATTTATTCTATGTTGATAGAATGATGGATCTACCCCCTTCATCTCAGTGTAATGCCATGCAAAAATGTCCCTGTAATGTTCTAATAACTTTCTGAGAGCCACTTTGAATGGTGGGGAGAGATTTGTACTTAGCATGACTGTTTGTGGGTTATCATTGTCTCCCAAGTTCATTTCTTCCAAGTCATCTTGTCTTACCCTGGCACTCCTTTGCATTTGCTCTTCAAACTGAATTTTTGCTTCTTGAATTGCTTGTTGTGGTGATGTAGAAGCAAGAGATATTTTTGCATCATTGTTGTCTGCATTTATATCTTTTTTTATAGATTCTACTGTCAAAAGCTTTTCTGATTGTGCATGCATTTGATTAGAACTGCTTCAAGACATTTTAAATGGTTTTTCTTGTTTGATTGGATGCACAAATCGTCCAAAAACACCTATAGGAACTTATTCAAAAATGACTTGAAAGCGGTGAACATGACTCTCTGGAATGTGGCCGGGGTATTACATAGGCTGAAAGGCATGACTCTATAGGAAAATATGCCCCATTCTGTAGAAAATCTTGTTTCTGATTGGTCGGTGGGGGAATTTAGCACTTGGTTATAGCCACTATTGAAGACTCAGTCTCCACCTACGTGGCCAATAACCCAGGGTTAGCATAGGTTAGAATAAGTCAGTCCCATGGCACAAGGCAGTTACTAAGTATGTAGTGGATACCACTTTCTGTAACTGATAAGTAGTGGGATATTGCAATAGTATGATGTTTTGTAACAAGGGCTGTTACTAAAAGATATAACTGACTGCAGACTTATAAGAGTCGGAATGGATTTGGACAGCTATAAAAGTCCTATAACAACCCATTTTGAGGTTGACTTGTTGTTTATCTCTGCTGAAGCATAATACAATATATCCATTTTGTAAATTCATGAGAGCAGAACCCACTAGCTACAATTGCTAGATGCTACCAAGAAAGAACAATTTGCAGCAACCTTCAATGGTAAGCAATGAACTGTTTTATGCAGTACGGTGTTGCTCATTTTGCTAACTATGACACATTAAAAGTAGCATTCTTGAGTCATTTTAGAAAAGAGAAAACTCCAGAGGATATTCTCAAGAAACTGAGAACTATAAAACAAAAAGACCTTATGGTTGAAGATTATCCTCAGATGTTTAGAAACCCCAATAGAAGACTAACAACAAACCTACAACCCACTCAAGAGCAACTGGGGGATTACTTTTTCGAAGGATTAAACAAAGAACTAAGAACTGCAGTAGCTGGCAAGGACCAACTTGGAGGGGCAAATGACTTTAATAATATGGTAGAAGTAGCCCCAAGAAGACAAAGAAGAAAAAGCATTTAGATTCACAATCAGATTCAGACACTGATAGTGAAGCAGAAGAAGACAATGATGAAGAAGAAGCTACCTCATCAGAAGAAGATGAGGATGATGAATAATATTCCAAGAAGAAAAAGAAAGAGAAGAAGCAAAAGAAAAAAGAAAAATCCATAGCAAAAAAGACAGCAGATAAAATCTCCAAGCTAGAGAAAATGATCAAGGAGCAGCTTCAAAGCTTAAAGCTTGAAGCTACCACCTCAAGCACCATAGCCCCAAAAGATTCCATGTGAATTTTGCAAGAAAGATAACCATGACAAAGAGAGATGTTGGTACAACCCAAACTACAGAGGGAGGGTACCGCCATATGTACAACAACAACATAATCAAGAGCCAGATGTACCTACCAATCAAGTAGCAGTAGAAAAGACAGCCCAACAAAGATATC
This sequence comes from Dipteris shenzhenensis, assembly GCF_047967505.1. Taxonomy (NCBI): domain Eukaryota; kingdom Viridiplantae; phylum Streptophyta; class Polypodiopsida; order Gleicheniales; family Dipteridaceae; genus Dipteris; species Dipteris shenzhenensis. Next base: position 40,066,576 of record NC_141603.1, read on the forward strand.
TAAATGCAGCCCCTAGAAGGCAAATTCAGCAACAATGGGAAAATCAACATCAACAACAGCAAGGACAAACCCAAGCATGCACTTATTGTGGCATTGATAGCCATAGGCAAGGCCCACAATGTGAACTTTGGTGTAAACACCATGGGGAAAGAGGTTTGCAAATCATCCATCATGATGGGAGAAACAATCAAAATGGTTAACAACAACAACCTCCAAGAGAGAATATGGTATATATAGCTCCTCATAATCCAGATAACAGTTACAACAATCAGCAAATTCAAAATACTATTCATGCATTAGCAATTACAAGGTCAAAAAACACAAAGCCTCTACAGGGTTCGAGAGAAACACAAAGAGACAATGCCAAGGCAATGAATTGGCCTAATCAAAATGAGACAAGAAACAATGCATTGCAACAATACTTGCCAACAATGCTTCCCAGGATGTCAAGAAAGAGCATCACATTAAAAAAGGAGGTAGTCGATAGAGCGAGCGAGGAAAAGCGAGCGGGCCCAAAAAAGCGAGCGAACTTTTCCACAATTTCCTTATTGAGGTACTCAACATAGCTTTGTGGAAACCACTATTTGGGAAGATTCTCGAAAATAAAACGTATGTTACTATGTGTAACTATACCAATATTGTGAATTATAGTCTACCTTAACTTCCAATTGGAGCCATACTCACATTATGCAACAATAGTATGTGGGTTTGAAAGAAACCGAATTTCCACTCCAAAGCGGATTCCATTACTGATACAACAATTCTTTTGCATTTGAAATGGGTCTTATTATCAAAGTCCTTCAATAATCAAAACAAATGTGTTACTTGATATGTTGAACTTAGTAACGTAAACATCACTTCACCCATATGCGGGGAAAAAAAACTGTCTGTAGACTTCATAGCATGGGATTGCATCAGCACTTATGACATTCAAAATGGTTCTTCTTATTAAAAGTGTTATCAACCATGAAAGAAAATGTTTAAAAATAGTTCACCCGTATGTTGAAAAACCCGTGTCATTTATGACATTCAAAATTGTTCTTGCAACCATCCTGTAGTTCCTAGAGATTTTGACCATACTTCCAACCCCTTCCCTTCAACCACTAAGAGGTATCTAATAGTTTTATAGAACACTTGAGATATCATCACCTCCTAATACAAAACCATTATTACTATTTGTAGAACACTTGAGATATCATCACCTCTTAATACAAGACCATTCTTACTATTTGTAAAACACTTGAGATATCATCACTCCTTCCCTTCAGCCACTAAGAGGTACCTTATACTTTTGTAGAACACTTGAACCATTCTTACTATTTGTAGAACACTTGAGATATCATCACCTTTTAATACAAAACCATTCTTACGGTTTGTATAACACTTGAGATATCATCACCTCTTAATATAAGACCATTCTTAGTATTTGTAGATCACTTTAGATATCATCGCCTCTTAATACAAGACCATTCTTACTATTTGAGAGATTAATGGATTAAAGGTTTGAAGCTCATAGGAGACAAAGGAAGAGAAAGTCAGTTTCAACATGAGGACAATAAAACTAATTGGAATATTTTGACTTATGTATTATACCTTTTTGAAGACTATGAATTTAAGTCAGTTTCAACATCAGGATGATAAAAATAATTAGAATATTTTGACTTATGTATTATATATTTTCGAAGACTATGAATTTTAATGAGGAGAGGCATGCACACTACTTAGTAAATACACTAATGCTACTACTAGCCTACAACTATTAAGCCTAGTAGCACCAGTGTGATTTTGAGCCTTGTATTAGCCTTTTGATAATTCTCTTTCATTGTTAGTGCAATAGAAATTATTCCTTCTATCAGAAGAATCTTGCCAAATTTATTCAAAGTGATGATTTTGTAGTCTACAGCCACTATCCTTTGACTCTCAAAAATATATTAAATGTGAGCACCCATTTATCTTGTTTGATCAACCCTAGACTATGTTGTGATAGGACATTACTAGAACAAAAAAAATATGAATTGATATGGTGATGTTCGGTGTGAAATAACCAAATTAAGGATTTAATAAGAAAGAAAACAATCAGAATCAATAGGCTATTCAATGGCTCAAATCTGCACAGAAATTATAATGTGCCTCCCAACTCTTATGCATTCCAGCTCCTCATGTTTGACAAGAATGCTAACAATAATGAAATCACATTATCTTTAGTTTCAAAGTAAGCAAAGCACCAAAAATAAATGCAAACGTATTGGATGAGGAATAAATAGGTATAGATATAGATAGACCTATATATATGTATTCATAGATATAATGATGATTAAAGTTGGACGGTCATAATAATATTATGTGTACTATCATTGGGATTAGGACTACTATTGGTAATATTGTATGTAGTAGTAGGAGAACTACCATTAAGGAACACTAAAATAAAATTACTAATGGTGGTGATAAAACTACCACTAGTAGTTTGGTAATTACCCCTAACATCTACAACAAATATTTGATGGGTAGCTAGTATTAGGTCAAAAGGCCCCAATTGTGCTATAATAATGGACCAAAAAAGGGAGTGCTATAGCATCACCTAAGGGTCACTTTTTATCCATGAAAGAAACAAGTCGGTGCAACCTAGGTCATACAGATCTAGGTCATGTGGAGTGGTTCGCGTCTCTTTCCTTGACAAAAAATTTACACTACCTTTGATAGTAACTACAAAGATTGCTGCCATAGTGCCGTAGAGTAGCCCCTAGGTTGCACCATCATCCTTTTTTGCTTTTGAGC